>NC_034198.2:32264801-32279801 GCF_002021735.2 Oncorhynchus kisutch | reverse complement strand
AAATCACACCACGCTACACACACCTTCTCCTGCCATGGTTAGGATGTCTTCAGCCTGTCGTCCATTCTTAGTCCCACTCAGACACCACTCGTACTTAAACTACACCATTGGTGTGTAAAGGCAAGGCAACAAGTATTGAGACTTTACATATTTGGTATTGTTGTAAATGCACACACACACACACACACACTACACACACTACAAACACTACACACACAAACACAACACACACAAAACACACACTACAAACACTACACACACACACACATACACACTACACACACACTACACTACACACACTACACACACTACAAACACTACACACACAAACACAACACACACTACACACACTACACACACTACACACACACACACTACACACACTACACACACACACTACACACACACACTACACTACACACACTACACACACTACAAACACTACACACACAAACACAACACACACAAAACACACACTACAAACACTACACACACACACACATACACACTACACACACACTACACTACACACACTACACACACTACAAACACTACACACACAAAACACACACTACAAACACTACACACACTACACACGCTACACACACACACTACACTACACACATACACACACTACACACATAGTACACACACACTACACACACATACTACACTACACACACACACGCTACACACACACGCTACACACACACACAACACACACAAAACACACACTACAAACACTACACACACTACACACGCTACACACACACACACTACACTACACACATACACACACTACACACATAGTACACACACACTACACACACATACTACACTACACACACACACGCTACACACACACACTACACTACACACACACACACTACACACACATACACACACTACACACACATACACACTACACTACACACACACACGCTACACACACACACTACACTACACACACACACGCTACACACACATACACACACACAC
Source organism: Oncorhynchus kisutch (assembly GCF_002021735.2). Taxonomy (NCBI): domain Eukaryota; kingdom Metazoa; phylum Chordata; class Actinopteri; order Salmoniformes; family Salmonidae; genus Oncorhynchus; species Oncorhynchus kisutch. The sequence goes on along the minus strand of NC_034198.2, from coordinate 32,278,802 downwards.
ACTACGCTACACACACCTACATACACTACACTACACTACACTACACACACACTACACACACATACACACACTACGCTACACACACACTACACTACACACACACACTACACTACACACATACACACGCTACACACACACACTACACTACACACATACACACGCTACACACACGCTACACACACACACACACTACACACACACACTACAAGTTTCATACATGTCCTTCCCTCTCCCTGCTTCTGTAGTAGCTTGTCTTGTTATTATTTGGTAGTCAATGGTTTAAAGTTTTCTGTTGTAGCTTGTCTCTCTGTAATGTGTGTTGTATCTCTAATGGATGTATAGATCCAGAGCTGCTAGACAGCTCTGATAACACTATAGACTCTCTAGTGGCAAAGAGCTGATGATGAATAGGAATGACTGGACCGCTTTCAGCCTTTACAGCACAATACAACTCTCCAACTCTCCATCAGCTCAGACAGTTGACAAATCCTCTGAACTGTAATGAGCCTCAACTCAGCTCAGCTCCAAGTGTTAAAATCACACCACGCTACACACACCTTCTCCTGCCATGGTTAGGATGTCTTCAGCCTGTCTCCATGTACTCTCCAACTCTCCATCAGCTCAGACAGTTGACAAATCCACAGTTCCGACTACAGAGTCCCCTGACAAAATGAGTCCCCTGACAAACCACCATCGTGTTTGTGAGAGTCTCCCCTTTCCATAGTTTCTGACGCTACAGACGTCAGAAGACCGTAGTGCGACGTCCACGGATACAGTGGATTGAGATTCATCCAATGAAAAACCCTGATCTCTCTAGTTTAAACTGACAGATTTTTATTGGGTTGTGACGATCTTAGGCGTAGTGGGTGCGGAGTCAGGTGCAGGAGGCAGAAAGTTCTGAATTTATTAAGTACAGGGCCACATAGTAAATACAACGCAACCGAGCGTCCTAAAACAAATGCCCAACAAATGCCTACCAACTGAAATAGCCAAACTAAACATCTAAACAAGAAACAGGTGAAACAAATCAGACCAAACCAACAGAAAAGGAAAAAGAGATCGTGGCAGCTAGTAGGCCGGTGAGGACGACCCCGAGCGCCACCCGAACAGGAAGAGGAGGCACCTTCGGTAGGTGTCGTAACAGGGTTTTATTTATCTGCTACTTAGATTGACTCAATCGACTCTTATGGGGATGAATGAGATATTAAAGTCAATACAGGAGTCAGTGTGTGATTCACATAGTACGTGTGGTCTGTTGGAGTGTCAATGTGTGGGAATTTTTACTTCTCCTTATCAGTACTGAGTGCCCTGAGGCCTGACCAGACAGAATGAGAACTGTACATAATGTTATGGTGGTTAACCTCCACACACGACAGACCTTCACCTCGTCCCTCACCAAGAGAGACGGAAAGCAGCCTTTGAAGGAAAGAGAGAGAGAGGGGAAGAAACTCCAGCCTGGTTCCTATGTGATTCTCCCCCCCCTCTCTCTTTTTCTTCTCTCTCTCTCTCTTTCTTCTCTCTCTTCTCTCTCTCTGCATATTGCTTCTCTCTCTATGGGACAGCTTTGTCTCTTCATACATCCTCTCTCTCACTCTCTGTATCCCTACGACTCTCTGTCCTCTACATCCCTCTCTTCTCTCCTGCCTCCTCTCTCCTGGCCTGTGACTCTCATGGCTGTCACTTCCATATGCTGTGGAATCTGGTTATGCTCACACTCTCAACTAGACCTCTAGCTACCTGCCTGTTATACGGTACCTGGTGAGACCTGGTGGAATTTACAGGGACATTTAACCAACAGAATAACAGCATGCTCAACCCATTAAACTGTGTTTTGTGGCAGACAGACAGACTGACAGGCAGATGGACAGACTGGTTTTAAGGTTGAAGGTTGGGGGTCTGCTCTGTTCATTTGTTTCTAATGAGGATCAGTGTTCATTGAGGAAAACAGGTGTTGTTACTGAAATGAGCAGCTTGTCCCCACAGTGAGGATCTCTGAGCTCTACCTCCATCACTGTGTCCTCTCCTCTGTCCTGCAGCCCAAACAGGTCCACAACAAATGGCTCTGCAGCTACAATCACTGCTTCTCTGGCTCGCTACCCAACACATAGGAGTGTGTGTTTCTTAAATGCACCATGTGTGTTAGCATGTGGATTCATGTGCACATTTGTGTAGCTGTTTATATGCACTGTATATGTACATATGAACATGTGTGTTGTCATCTGTTCTTGTGTGAGCATCAGGTGAGTGTGTTTGATTTGAATCCATCCCACTCTCAGATTCCAGTTCTGGTAATAATAATATGATCAATAATAACATTACTACAAGTTATAATAATAGTAACATTAATAATATTAATAATAGTAATAACAATAATATTACTCATATTAATTATAATAACAATAATAATATGACTAATAGTAATAATATTAACATTAATAATGATAATTATGCTCAATTCAAACCAGGTCTTTCAACATACAATCTGCTTTCCTTCCCTCCTCAGCTCTGTCTAGTCCTGGGAACTCAACAGGAGGCAGGAATAAATATGACTTTTTCACTGTTTATTCTTCTCTGCTGCTGAGATATAGAGTTGTGGACCGGTGGTGTGTGTGTGTGTGCACGTTGTATGTGTGTGTGTAAGAGACCGGTGCTGTGTGTGTGCACGTTGTATGTGTGTGTGTGTGTGAGACCGGTGCTGTGTGTGTGCACGTTGTATGTGTGTGTGTGTGAGACCGGTGGTGTGTGTGAAATGGGCTCCACCAAAGGTATTGTCATGTCTTTGGCTATGCCAGATTAGGTGATATGACATGCTATTCTATAAAATCCTTTCTCTGTAATTAATATTACCTGATTGAGCTAATCATGTAAATGTAATTAACTAGAAAGTTGGGGCACCACGAAAGAGTGTTTATAGAGCTGTTATCTTCCGATGTCACGTCCTGACCTTAGTTCCTTTTTTATGTCTCTATTTTAGTTTGGTCAGGGCGTGAGTTGGGGTGGGTATTCTATGTTTTGTTCTAGGTTTGGTATTTCTAGGTGTTTGGCCTGGTATAGTTCCCAATCAGAGGCAGCTGTCAATCGTTGTCTCTGATTGAGAACCATACTTAGGTAGCCTGTTTTCCCACTTTTGTTTGTGGGTGGTTATTTTCCGTTTCAGTGTTTGCACCATACGGGACTGTTTCAGTTTTCATTTATTTCTCTTGTTCTTTTGTATTTAGTGTTCAGTGTATTAAAGGTATTATGACCACGTACCACGCTGCGCTTTGGTCTCCTCCTTCTTCCACCAACGACAACCGTTACATCCGAATAAACTCTCAGAATGGATCATATATTGATTACCAATTATTTCCTACAAGAAAACGTCCCTGGGGGACGGAACCTGTATGATGGCTGGTTACACAAAGAGAGGGGGTTGGGCTTGAATGAAAGCGCGGGAGGACTGAAGAACAAAGAGAAGCTATGCTATCATAAATACATAATCTTTTGCATTCTAAATAACCACCCATTTGGAAAAGGAAAATGCAATAAATATTTACTCTGAGCTGCACTTCGGTAGGTTGATCGTAGATGCTGGCCGTGTTGCCCAACAGATCTTCCTTGTCCCTGTAAGAGTGTCTATGGTGGTAAACTGGATACTTGGCAGGGTTGTCTTGTTTGTTAGAAGAGATCCTCTGCCCGTCCTTTCATAGCCCACGTTTACAGCGGCCGATGCTAACTCAACGCCTAGGAGGTATCACTTCTTGTCTTTGTTCTCTTTATTATTTTGGTTAGGTCAGGGTGTGATGGGTGGTTTGTGTAGTTTTTGTATTGTCTAGGGGTTTTTGTATGTCTATGGGTTGTTGTATATCTACGTGTTTATATTTCTATGGTTGCCTAGATTGGTTCCCAATCAGAGGCAGCTGTTTATCGTTGTCTCTGATTGGGGACCATATTTAGGTAGCCATATTCTTTGGGTATTTCGTGGGTTATTATTCTATGTTTAGTTGCCTGTTTGCACTAGTAATATAGCTTCACGGTTCGTTTTGTTGTTTTGTATAGTTTTGTTCAGTGTTCTCTCTTTAATTAAAAGAGTTATGTACGCTTATCACGCTGCGCCTTGGTCGCCTCATTATGACGACCGTGACACTTCTGTAGTGAATAGGCGTTCAAGGTTCATACCATTCGCAACCAAAGCTCTCGCTGAGGTTGGCTTAGTGCTGTAGTTGACATGTTAGTCCTTTTAACGTGGAACCGTCGTCCTCACGTCCTTGGAACAGCTTATTATCTGAATCCTTCTGACATCGGACCGTCGCCCTAATGTACCCGGAACAGCTTATTATCGGAGTCCTTTTAACGTGAGGCTGAAGGCCTCGGGTACTCGGAACAGGAGGTTACATTTTCATCAAGAGCTTATATAATGGAAGGAGAAAAGGGTGGTTATAAACTATGAAACACAATGTCTCTTCACAGGGGCGGGCCACTGATTGAGCAGAGCTCTAACATGATGAAAAACCAATTCTCTCATTTGGAAGCTAAAGTTACATTTCATCTTTTCACAAAGAGTTTCATATTTAAGCATTTAACCATGTGAATCTGATAACTATAATGTGTATACTTTCCCAGATACAGTTTATGTCATCCTGTCATTAGTGATAATGTCTCAGATGACAACCGAACTGACATCATATTCATTAACTTCTTATGGTATAGGGGACGGTTGCGTCCCACTTGGGCAAAAAACAGGGAAAATGCGGCGCGGCATATTCAAAGAAATTATATAAAAATGAAACTTTCATTAAGTACCAACACATTTTTTCAACTGGTTCTATTACCAAAATATGGTTCCTTTTCCCCCACTTGTTTAATGTTCCCAGACTCTATGTTTAACAAAGTCTTATCAAGAGTCCTTGAGTAGAGTCAAGAGAGAGGGGAGAAAGGTATTTATGGGGGGGTCATAAACCTTACCCACAGGCCAATGTCATGACAATATACTGAACCAGGAAGTAATTACAGGCGGCTGCTGGGCCTGGATGAGATAAGGAAAGATTAGTCAATGATGTTATCTGTCTTCAAGATTCTCCAGGAAGTGTGTTGGCACTCAAATATTTTTGATTGAATTGAATAATGTTGTTAAGATATTATCCCTCATGGATAACAAAAATAATAGCATCTTCCTGAATCATTTTTTTTATTTTATTTTTTACCTTTATTTAACCAGGCAAGTCAGTTAAGAACACATTCATATTTTCAATGACGGCCTGGGAACAGTGGGTTAACTGAGCTCCACAGGCCCCTCTTAGACAGTGGACTAGGTTTGGGTGGTTACTAGGGTTGAATTGTGGGAACCCGGTTACTGAGATTTACTCCCCAAAACCACTCCCTTTTCCTGGGATAAATGCACTACATGACCAAAAGTATGTGGACACCTCATTCCAAAATAATGGGCATTCATATGGAGTTGGTCCCCCTTTTGCTGCTATAACAGCCTCCACTCTTCTGGGAAGGCTTGCCACTAGATGTTGGAACATTGCTGTGGGGACTTGCTTCCATTCAGCCACAAGAGCATTAGTGAGGTTGGGCGCTGATGTTGGGCGATTAGGCCTGGCTCACAGGCTTTCCAATTCATCCCAAAGGTGTTCAATGGGGTTGAGGCAAGTCAAGTTCTTCCACACCGATCTGGACAAACCATTTCTGTATGGACCTCGCTTTGTGAATAGGGGCATCGTCATGCTGTAACAGGAAAGGGCCTTCCTCACTGTTGCCACAACATTTGAAGCACAGAATAGACTGGAATGTCATTGTATGCTGTAGTACTAAGATTTCCCTTCACTGGAACTAAGGGGCCTAGCCCGAACCATGAAAAACATCCCCAGCCCATTATTCCTCCTCCGCCAAACTTTACAGTTGGCATTATACTATGGGACAGTTGGCATTATACTATGGGGCAGGTACCATTCTCCTGGCATCTGCCAAACCCAGATTTGTCCGTTGTACTGCCTGATGGTGAAGCGGAATTCATCACTCCAGAGAACGCATTTCCACTGCTCCAAAGTCCAATGATAGCAAGCCGATGCTTGACATTGTGGACGGTGATCTTAGGCTTGTGTGAGGCTGCTCGGCCATGAAAACCCATTTCAAGAAGCTCTAAAAGTTATTGTGATGACTTCGCTTCCAGAGGCAGTTTGGAACTAGTAGTGAGTGATGCAACCGAGGACAGACTATTTTTTACGAGCTACAAGCTTCAGCAGTCAGCAGTCCCATTCGGTGAGCTTGTATAGTCTACCACTTCACAGCCGTTGTTGCTCCTAAATGTTCTACTTCACAATAACAGCACTTACAGCTGACCGGTGCAGCTCTAGCAGGACAGACATTTTATGAACTGACTCGTTGGCATCCTATGATGGTGCCATGTTGAAAGTTAATGAGCTCTTCAGTAAGGCCATTCTACTGCCAATGTTTGTCTATGAAGATTGCATGGCTGTGTGCTAGATCTTATACACCTGTCAGCAACGGGTGTGGCTGAAATAGCGGAATCCATGAATTTCAAGGGGTGTCCACATACTTTTGTATATATTGTGTAACTGCGAGAAACCGGTAAATTATAATAAATGATTTATACATGTATGAACAGCATGGCGTGAAATGGAACACACTTGTACTGGTAATATATTTGATGTAAAGTAACCTCTTCCTAACTTTCAAGAGGTTCCCGCCACAACCTGCAGAACAAGGTACCAGCAGATTCACTACACTACTGTACTGCACACTAGGGTTGAATGATGGGAACCTGGTTACTGAGATTTATAGGAATTTACCACCCAAAACCACTCCTTTTTCCCAGGATAAGTAACTGCCAGATACTGGTAAATTATAATAAATGATTTGTATGAACAGCATGGCGTGATATGGAACTGTTAAATTATATGCAATGCCTTAATCTGGCTTCTCTATGGCCTCTGCATGATGAACCAACCCTCAGGGTGGGGACAGACAGCCCATCTCAGTATGGAGCGCAGTTCACAATGCATGTAGACTTATCATCTCACCATGCTAACTTTTATTCCCTTCTGACAGGTACATTTGCTGCAGCACAGCCTATGATACAGTAACATATAGACCAAATGTGCATCTAATTTACCATCTCCATCTGGCTTTCGAGGGTCACCTTGTTTTTTCATTGTAAAGATTATTTTTTAATTGCAGAGTTTTTAAACAGACTATCACTCTAATATTGTTGTTTAAATCAGTGCACGTGCAAACACTGTCTTTCTCTCTCTCCAACTCTATTCAAATTGCATCCAAAATAGATAACCCTGTTCTAGATTGATATACTGTATATAGCCCTATATATAGATCTCCTACCTCTTTCAGGAAATAAATTCAATGCGGTATTAGCCTTATATTTAGCTAATTAATGATGGGGTATGCATAATAAACTTCTAATTTATACCCTCTGTCTCTTGCTCAATACACAAGGACCTGTTCTCCGCTGGCCTCTCCTTAAAAAACACTCCTTAGCTCTTGGAGTCCCAAGCAGGAAAAGCTAGCCTAGAATAGCCTGCTGGACATTATATCTTTTAGCATTTCTTATACCAACAGACTATGAGAAGAAGGCACGATGATGGTAGGCTACAGCAGTTATTTATTCAGACCAGAACCATTCAATCTTCTTGAAGAGAAGTGAAAGCCTTCTACATCTAATTCTAGTCCTATAGTATTCAAGGATGTCATTAGAATGACGAAGATACGGACAAGGAAACTTATTTCGTTTAACTGTTGAAAGCAGGGAATGAATGAAGCAACGATAGACAGAGAAAGAGGAGACAGGCTAACGACATTAGGGGAAATATCATGAAAGGTATATTTGCATCAGCCTACTAATTAGACAAATAGCCCGTACTGGTAACTTCATAGGCAGCATGTGCTGCACCAGAATCACATCTTCTGGTTTGAATGATGTGCGTAATTTCAGTCCACATAATACAGTATAATACAGTAATACGTCAGACTACTGGCTAGTTTCATTTGTTTACTGAGGAGACCAGCTACATCTATGGGCTTTTGTGTTTTTCTGTCGTGCATAACGTGCAGTAGCCTGTATAAATAATGTATGTAGCCTATTGGATAATGTGTGTAGCCTATTGGATAATGTGTGTATCCTATTGGATAATGTATGTAGCCTATTGGATAACGTATGTAGCCTATTGGATAATGTGTGTAGCCTATTGGATAATGTATGTAGCCTATTGGATAATGCATGTAGCCTATTGGATAACGTATGTAGCCTATTGGATAATGTGTGTAGCCTATTGGATAATGTGTGTAGCCTATTGGATAATGTGTGTAGCCTATTGGATAATGTATGTAGCCTATTGGATAATGCATGTAGCCTATTGGATAATGTATGTAGCCTATTGGATAATGTGTGTAGCCTATTGGATAACGTATGTAGCCTATTGGATAATGTATGTAGCCTATTGGATAATGTATGTAGCCTATTGGATAATGTATGTAGCCTATTGGATAACGACACAATCATCTGGGCTTTTTTTGGGCTTGGGCTCATTACATGTATTTAATATGACTCATTACATGTATTTAATATGACTCATTACATGTATTTAATATGACTCATTACATGTATTTAATATGACTCATTACATGTATTTAATATGACTCATTACATGTATTTAATATGACTCATTACATGTATTTCATATGACTCATTACATGTATTTCATATGACTCATTACATGTATTTAATATGACTCATTACATGTATTTAATATGACTCATTACATGTATTTAATATGACTCATTACATGTATTTCATATGACTCATTACATGTATTTCATATGACTCATTACATGTATTTAATATGACTCATTACATGTATTTAATATGACTCATTACATGTATTTAATATGACTCATTACATGTATTTAATATGACTCATTACATGTATTTAATATGACTCATTACATGTATTTCATATATGACTCATTACATGTATTTAATATGACTCATTACATGTATTTCATATGACTCATTACATGTATTTAATATGACTCATTACATGTATTTAATATGACTCATTACATGTATTTAATATGACTCATTACATGTATTTAATATGACTCATTACATGTATTTAATATGACTCATTACATGTATTTAATATGACTCATTACATGTATTTAATATGACTCATTACATGTATTTAATATGCCTCATTACATGTATTTAATATGACTCATTACATGTATTTAATATGACTCATTACATGTATTTAATATGCCTCATTACATGTATTTAATATGACTCATTACATGTATTTAATATGACTCATTACATGTATTTAATATGACTCATTACATGTATTTAATATGACTCATTACATGTATTTAATATATGACTCATTACATGTATTTAATATGACTCATTACATGTATTTCATATGACTCATTACATGTATTTAATATGACTCATTACATGTATTTAATATGACTCATTACATGTATTTAATATGCCTCATCAGGCTCAGGTAGCATCAGGTAGAATGTTCATGCTGATCAAAGCTCTAAACAAATGCAGACATATTTATATGATTTATAATGCTTTTGAATGACACTTCTGGTTTCGGTGGGAAAAACCAGGTTACCCCGGGAGAAAGGGGATTACCCAGAGAGAGTTTCCTCAGGTGGGGTCAGATTCCTGTAGGTGTTACCTCTACTGGAGCTGTTCAGGCCTCTATCAATTATGAGCCAATCATCTCTCATGTTACTGCATTTTGTGTGTGACTGGGGGACATCTACAGACCTGTAGTAATTGACAACAGATGGAGAGAAGAAAGGAGAGGTTCTGCTTGTTTATATGATTAGCTCTCTCTCTCTCTCTGAATCTCTCTCTCTCTCTCTTCCTCTTTCTCTTTCTCTTTCTCTTTCTCTCTTCTCTTCTTTTTATTCATCCCACAATTCCTTGGGGCGTCATCAGTGAAGGCCACCCTGTAGATGAGACGTTGGGAACCCAAAAGTATGTGTGTGTACCTGTAATGAGCAGCACGTGTGTATATCAGACCCTGGGACAATGAAGTTCACTCTATTACTTATTTCCCATGGCCGGTCGGTCGATGCACCTGTGTACACACACACACACACACACCATCTGTCTGTAATGACCACTCTCTCCCGCATCGCTACACTGTGCTATAGTCCCTTGAGTGGTCATTAGAGGAGAGGGCGTTGTGGCTTGGATTAGCAGTGGGGGGGGGGGGGGGGGGGGTGGACCTGGTCAGTTTTAACCCTGAGGTAGCAGACAGATATTCTACGTGTGTGTGTGTGTGTGTGTATATATATATGCATGTGTGTGTGTGGTCTGCAGGCCTTCTCTATGGGAGGATGCTATCTACTGCTTAGTCTCTCTCCGCCCGGTCTCTCATGCTTTTAAATACACACACACACACACACACACACACACACACACACACACACACACACACACACACACACACACACACACACACACACACACACGTTAGTGGGCAATGGTGCGGTATTACAGACCCTCCTCTTGGCCACAGAGATACAATCTTGCCTATTTCCTGCAATTCTACACATTTTGCCATGGGGCAGGGAGAATATTTTAGTTTTAAAGCAAGTTTCCTGCAAATCTACAAATTTGACATGGGGCTGAGATAAAGATTGTACTTTCAATGCTAATTTCCTTCAATTCTACACATTTTGGCATGGGTCAGAGAGAGCTTTCAGTTTCAAAGCTAATTTCCTGCTATTCTAAATGATTTTGACATGGGTCTGAGAGAATGGTAGTGTATTAGATGGTATTAGACCGGTGATTCGCTGTGCCTGGTTTTCTCATAGAGCTTTGCATTCAGGAAAAATATTTGTCTCATCAAACCACGGAATCTTTTGCCTTGTGAATTTCCTGAAGTCCCAAACGATCCTGTCTGCAACCTTCAGGCATCCTGTCTGCAACCTTCAGGCATCCTGTCTGCAACCTTCAGGCATCCTGTCTGCAACCTTCAGGCATCCTGTCTGAAACCTTCAGGCATCCTGTCTGAAACCTTCAGGCATCCTGTCTGCAACCTTCAGGCATCCTGTCTGCAACCTTCAGGCATCCTGTCTGAAACCTTCAGGCATCCTGTCTGCAACCTTCAGGCATCCTGTCTGCAACCTTCAGGCATCCTGTCTGAAACCTTCAGGCATCCTGTCTGCAACCTTCAGGCATCCTGTCTGAAACCTTCAGGCATCCTGTCTGCAACCTTGAGGCATCCTGTCTGAAACCTTCAGGCATCATGTGCCTCAGGAGTGGCTTCCATCTGGCCATTCTCCTATACAGCCCAGATTGGTGAAGTGCTGGAGAGACTGTTGTCCTTCTAGCAGGTTCTCCCATCTTAGCCAAGGAACTCTGTAGTTCTGTCAGAGTGGTCATGGTTCCATATGAGTTATTTCATAGTTTTGATGTCTTCACTATTATTCTACAATTTTGAAAATAGTTTAAAAAATAAATTTAAAAAACTTGAATGAGTAGGTGTTCTAAAACTTTTGACCGGTAGTGTATGTCTCATCACAATTATATCTCTAACATATACAGACAGTTCCTTGCAGAGGAAGTCACAATTATTTGAATCACAACCAAGTCTCAAGTCACATTGTCCGAGTCTTAAGTCAAGTTCCAAGTTGAACCGGTCGAGTCTCGAGTCAAGTCCAAGCCTTGAATTCTAAGATCAAATTAAACATTTTCAAGCCAATTCTCAAGTCTATACATGCAATGACTTGTTCAGCTCCAAATCTTTGTCTATTTATTGAGGCTACCAGACAGCCCTTTTCATTATTTTATAAAATACCATATATTTGGTAAAATACCATATATTAAAAACAAGATGAAACAGGCAAAGGTATGTATATAAAATACAAATGGTAGGCTATATGTATCCCGTTACAATATGTATGACTACTATGTAGTTCCCCCATTCAATTGTTATTTTGGAGTGATTTGTTTTGACTTGCCTCGGGCGTTAATGTCGAGCCCTGCTCTCTCTCCCTCCCTACCTCTCTATCCATCTTACCTCTCTCTCCCTCCCTACCTCTCTCTCTCTCTACCTCTCTATCCCTCTTACCTATCAATCTCTCCCTACCTCTCTCTCCCTCCCTACCTCTCTATCCCTCTTACCTATCTATCTCTCCCTACCTCTCTCTCCTTACCTCTCTCTCCCTCCCTACCGCTCTATCCCTCTTACCTATCTATCTCTCCTTACCTCTCTCTCTCCTTACCTCTCTATCCCTCTTACCTATCTATCTCTCCCTACCTCTCTCTCTCCTTACCTCTCTATCCCTCTTACCTATCTATCTCTCCCTACCTCTCCCTCCCTACCTCTCTATCCCTCTTACCTATCTATCTCTCCCTACCTCTCCCTCCCTACCTCTCTATCCCTCTTACCTATCTACCTCTTTATCCCTCTTACCTACTGTATCTACCTCTCTATCCCTCTTTCCTATCTACCTCTTTATCCCTCTTACCTACTGTATCTACCTCTCTATCCCTCTTACCTATCTACCTCTCTATCCCTCTTACCTATCTACCTCTTTATCCCTCTTACCTACTGTATCTACCTCTCTATCCCTCTTACCTATCTACCTCTCTATCCCTCTTACCTATCTACCTCTTTATCCCTCTTACCTACTGTATCTACCTCTCTATCCCTCTTACCTATCTACCTCTTTATCCCTCTTACCTACTGTATCTACCTCTCTAACTCTCCACCTATCTCCTTCTATCCCCCTCACCACCTCCTTCTATTCCCCTATCCACCTCCTCCTGTCCCCCTCTCCACCTCCTTCTGTCCCCCTCTCCACCTCCTCCATCTCTAACTCCCTATTTCTTCATGTCCCCCTCTCCACCTCCTTCTATCCCCCTATCGACCTCCTTCTGTCCCCCCTCTCCACCTCCTCCATCTCTAACTCCCTATTTCTTCATGTCCCCCTCTCCACCTATCACCTTCTATCCCCCTCTCCACCTCCTTCTATCCCCCTCTCCACCTCCTCCTATCTCTCTATCACGACCTCTTTACATCTCTGTCTCCATCCTTTCCTCTATCCCGAGTGATCACCAGTTCACAGCAGGGGGAAGGGGAGAGATAGAGAGAGAGAGGCAAACAGACCCCACAGAGCCCCAGGACAGCAGCACAATTAGACCCAACCAAATCATGAGAAAACAAAAAGATAATTGACACATTGGAAATAATTAACAAAAAAACAGAGCAAACTAGAATGCTATTTGGCCCTAAACAAAGAGTACACAGTGGCAGAATACCTGACCACTGTGACTGACCCAAACTTAAGGAAAGCTTTGACTATGTACAGACTCAGTGAGCATAGCCCTGCTATTGAGAAAGGCCGCCATAGGCTTGACATGGCTCTCAAGAGAAGACAGGCTATGTGTCCACTGCCCACAAAATTATGTGGAAACTGAGCTGCACTTCCTAACCTCCTGCCCAATGTATGACCATATTAGAGAGACATATTTCCCTCAGATTACACAGATCCACAAAGAATTCGAAAACAAATCCAATTTTGATAAACTCCCATATCTACTGGGTGAAATTCCACAGTGTGCCATCACAGCAGCAAGATTTGTGACCTGTTGCCACGAGAAAAGGGCAACCAGTGAAGAACAAACACCATTGTAAATACAACCCATATTTATGTTTATTTATTTTCCCTTGTGTACTCTAAATATTTGCACATCATTACAAGAATGTATTTAGCCTTAATATGACATTTGAAATGCCTCTATTCCCTTGGAACTTTTGTAAGGTTTACTGGTATTTCTTTATTGTTTATTTCACCTTTGTTTATGATCTATTTCACTTGGCAATGTTAACATGTTGGGGTGCTCTGACAGAATTACAATAATTGGTGCTCTCACACCTCTGTCTCTCTACACAACTCCAATATTCTCTATAAAGGACACCTCTCGCTCTTTCTCTCTTTCTCTCTCTCTCT
>NC_034198.2:32204801-32262301 GCF_002021735.2 Oncorhynchus kisutch | reverse complement strand
GTGCGGTGAAACCATCATATATCTGCCCTCACTGACTCAGCAGACTAACAGTGACGTGACCTTTGATCTTCACAACCCCCCATCGACCCCAGAGACGGTGTTTGTGACCCCAGGGGAAGGTCCTTACAGGAAGACTAATTTAACCTTACAGGAAGACTAATTTAACCTTACAGGAATAGACATTATCTGCTGGGGGACGGAGAAAACACCCAGACACACAATCAGAGAAACACAGCAGGAAAGAAAAGACAGAAACACGACAGACAGTCTGAGAAATCGAAGCATGCTGATTGGGCCTGTGGCTGTGATAAACTCTCATGAGGACTTCCTGTCTGGAGAGGAAATGGAGGTTCACTCTGTGATACAGGAGCAGAAATGTTTACAATCCATCAGATCTGTGAGGTTGTCTGGCACAATGGTACTAATGGGAAAAGCACCATAAGTTCAAACTCTGCATACAAGGCCAAGCTAAATTGAGTTCTACTCAAGTATTTCAAATATTTGAAACAAGTATTCAACCATTGTCTGCCACAGGGGCTATTTGGGGTTGGGAGGGGGTGGCAGAGAGAGGGAGGGGGTTGGGTGGGGGAGGCAGTGAGAGGGAGGGGGTGGCAGAGAGAGGGAGGGGGTTGGGAGGGGGTGGCAGTGAGAGGGAGGGGGTGGCAGAGAGAGGGAGGGGGTGGCAGAGAGAGTGAGGGGGTTGGGAGGGGGTGGCAGAGAGAGGGAGGGGGTGGCAGAGAGAGGGAGGGGGTGGCAGAGAGAGGGAGGGGGTGGCAGAGAGAGGGAGGGGGTTGGGAGGGGGTGGCAGAGAGAGGGAGGGGGTGGCAGAGAGAGGGAGGGGGTTGGGAGGGGGTGGCAGAGAGAGGGAGGGGGTTGGGAGGGGGTGGCAGAGAGGTGGAGGGGGTTGGGAGGGGGTGGCAGAGAGAGGGAGGGGGTGGCAGAGAGGTGGAAGGGGTTGGGAGGGGGTGGCAGAGAGAGGGAGGGTGGCAGAGAGAGGGAGGGGGTGGCAGAGAGGTGGAGGGGTTGGGAGGGGGTGGCAGGGAGGGGGTTGGGAGGGTTGGCAGAGAGGTGGAGGGGGTTGGGAGGGGGTGGCAGAGAGGTGGAGGGGGTTGGGAGGGGGTGGCAGAGAGGTGGAGAGGGTTGGGAGGGGGTGGCAGAGAGAGGGAAGGGGAAAGCTATAAGGAAAGAGACAGCAAATTTAACATGAATTGAAAGGAGGAAAAATAGGGAGTGAGAGAGAAAAAGACAGACAAAAAAACATGACCTTAGTTTAACGTTATCTAGATAAGTGCTTTCTCCTCTTATTCACCCTCTATCTAAATTCATGAGGGAGAGAGTGAGTGGAGGTGAGCAGAACTTTTCTCTATATTTATGGAGTTGGAACAGGAAAAGCCATTTGCATTTATATTCGATTGGGAGGAAACAGACTGCTGAGTGGAGCCGCGAGGCCTCACAAAACACACACACACACACAGAACCGTACTCACAGACTGCTGAGTGGAGCCGCGAGGCCTCACAGAATACAAACACACAGAACGGTACTCACAGACTGCTGAGTGGAGCCGCGAGGCCTCACAAAACACACACATACAGAACCGTACTCACAGACTGCTGAGTGGAGCCGCGAGGCCTCACAAAACACACACACACAGAACCGTACTCACAGACTGCTGAGTGGAGCCGCGAGGCCTCACAGAACACAAACGCACAGAACGGTACCTTCAGACTGCTGAGTGGAGCCGCGAGGCCTCACAGAATACAAACACACAGAACGGTACTCACAGACTGCTGAGTGGAGCCGCGATGCCTCACAGAATACAAACACACAGAACGGTACTCACAGACTGCTGAGTGGAGCCGCGAGGCCTCACAAAACACACACACACAGAACCGTACTCACAGACTGCTGAGTGGAGCCGCGAGGCCTCACAGAACACAAACGCACAGAACGGTACCTTCAGACTGCTGAGTGGAGCAGCGAGGCCTCACAGTAAACACACACACAGAACGGTACTCACAGACTGCTGAGTGGAGCCACGAGGCCTCAAAGAACACACACAGAATGGTACTCACAGACTGCTGAGTGGAGCCGCGAGGCCTCACAGAACACACACAGAACGGTACTCACAGACTGCTGAGTGGAGCCGCGAGGCCTCACAGAACACACACAGAACGGTACTCACAGACTGCTGAGTGGAGCCGCGAGGCCTCACAGAACACACACAGAATGGTACTCACAGACTGCTGAGTGGAGCCGCGAGGCCTCACAGAACACACACAGAACGGTACTCACAAACTGCTGAGTGGAGCCACGAGGCCTCACAGAACACACACACAGAACGGTACTCACAGACTGCTGAGTGGAGCCGCGAGGCCTCACAGAACACACACAGAACGGTACTCACAGACTGCTGAGTGGAGCCGCGAGGCCTCACAGAACACACACAGAACGGTACTCACAGACTGCTGAGTGGAGCCGCGAGGCCTCACAGAACACACACAGAATGGTACTCACAGACTGCTGATTGGAGCCGCGAGGCCTCATAGAACACACACAGAACGGTACTCACAGATTGCTGAGTGGAGCCGCGAGGCCTCATAGAACACACAGAACGGTACTCTGGATGATGGAACACTACTGTTGGACGCTTAGACCTGGACGCTTATCTTTCCCTAAACTTTTATTGCAACACTTCCCAAACCATCCAGTGCGTTAGCTTTGGCAGTGTGTATGTGAAATCCAGTGCGTTAGCTTTGGCAGTGTGTATGTGAAATCCAGTGCGTTAGCTTTGGCAGAGTGTATGTGAAATCCAGTGCATTAGCTTTGGCAGTGTGTATATGAAATCCAGTGCGTTAGCTTTGGCAGTGTGTATATGAAATCCAGTGCGTTAGCTTTGGCAGTGTGTATGTGAAATCCAGTGCGTTAGCTTTGGCAGTGTGTATATGAAATCCAGTGCGTTAGCTTTGGCAGTGTGTATGTGAAATCCAGTGCGTTAGCTTTGGCAGTGTGTATGTGAAATCCAGTGCGTTAGCTTTGGCAGTGTGTATATGAAATCCAGTGCGTTAGCTTTGGCAGTGTGTATATGAAATCCAGTGCGTTAGCTTTGGCAGTGTGTATGTGAAATCCAGTGCGTTAGCTTTGGCAGTGTGTATGTGGAATCCAGTGCGTTAGCTTTGGCAGTGTGTATATGAAATCCAGTGCGTTAGCTTTGGCAGTGTGTATATGAAATCCAGTGCGTTAGCTTTGGCAGTGTGTATATGAAATCCAGTGCGTTAGCTTTGGCAGTGTGTATGTGAAATCCAGTGCGTTAGCTTTGGCAGTGTGTATGTGGAATCCAGTGCGTTAGCTTTGGCAGTGTGTATATGAAATCCAGTGCGTTAGCTTTGGCAGTGTGTATATGAAATCCAGTGCGTTAGCTTTGGCAGTGTGTATGTGAAATCCAGTGCGTTAGCTTTGGCAGTGTGTATGTGAAATCCAGTGCGTTAGCTTTGGCAGTGTGTATGTTAAATCACTCCATAAGCGTGTATGTTTGTAGCTTGCAGTGCTAACACCTGACCAGACAGCTCTTTGGACACACACACACAGTGCTCTGACATCTCCATGGTCCCGAGGACAGCTCCACACTGGGTCTCATTTCCCCCCATTGTTCTTTGAACCACCCAGCCCAGGAACTCACTCCTGACTCCCCCTGGTCCTCCCTGCCTCACCCGTGCCTCTCTCACCCCTGCCTCCCCCTCCCCCTCCCCCTCTACATCAGACCACACTAGGCCTGAAGGCACATTGGCCTGCCTCACTAACCTACCTTCAAAAATTCTATATGAAATCCAGTGCGTTAGCTTTGGCAGTGTGTATATGAAATCCAGTGCGTTAGCTTTGGCAGTGTGTATGTGAAATCCAGTGCGTTAGCTTTGGCAGTGTGTATGTTAAATCACTCCATAAGCGTGTATGTTTGTAGCTTGCAGTGCTAACACCTGACCAGACAGCTCTTTGGACACACACACACAGTGCTCTGACATCTCCATGGTCCCGAGGACAGCTCCACACTGGGTCTCATTTCCCCCCATTGTTCTTTGAACCACCCAGCCCAGGAACTCACTCCTGACTCCCCCTGGTCCTCCCTGCCTCACCCGTGCCTCTCTCACCCCTGCCTCCCCCTCCCCCTCCCCCTCTACATCAGACCACACTAGGCCTGAAGGCACATTGGCCTGCCTCACTAACCTACCTTCAAAAATTCTTTACTGGCTACAATCCCTGTGATGCCCACCGGGGACAAGATTCCACATCAAGCCCAAGACCAGGGTTTTCCAAACTCAGTCCTGGGGCCCTCAGTCCTGGGGCCCCCAGTCCTGGGGCCCCCCCTGGGTGAACACTTTGTTTTTTGCCCTCGTGCTACACTACTTTGATTATGTGAATCAGCTGTGTAGTGTTAGAGCAAAAAACTGAACTTGCACTCGGAGAGGGGGGGGGGAGACTATTTCACAGGCTTTTCACATGCGCTCGCTTCAAACAATACATGTTGGTTTTATACACTACCATCTACTTTTAGAGAAATGCAGCACTATGTGATATAACCCCGTTTAACTAACACTTATCTCTCTCTCTTTCTCTCTCTCTGTAGGCAGCTGATGGAGAATCAGATTGGAGCGATAGAGCGTGGAGCGTTTGATGACATGAAGGAGCTGGAGAGACTGTAAGTAGGCTACAGCATGTGTCTGTGTGTTTCCTCTGAAATAGGTTTAGGGTTTGGCCCTATTTTATCATCCCTGTCCATCGGGGGTGGCGGCCTGGGAGCAGGCAAGTTTTGCAGAGGTTTTACCATGGGTTTACCTAACCCATCCTTCTCCAGGAGGCTCAGCCACAGCCCTGGTCCATCACTGGAACATGAGGTTTTACCATGGGTTTACCTAACCCATCCTTCTCCAGGAGGCTCAGCCACAGCCCTGGTCCATCACTGGAACATGAGGTTTTACCATGGGTTTACCTAACCTATCCTTCTCCAGGAGGCTCAGCCACAGCCCTGGTCCATCACTGGAACATGAGGTTTTACCATGGGTTTACCTAACCCATCCTTCTCCAGGAGGCTCAGCCACAGCCCTGGTCCATCACTGGAACATGAGGTTTTACCATGGGTTTACCTAACCTATCCTTCTCCAGGAGGCTCAGCCACAGCCCTGGTCCATCACTGGAACATGAGGTTTTACCATGGGTTTACCTAACCCATCCTTCTCCAGGAGGCTCAGCCACAGCCCTGGTCCATCACTGGAACATGAGTCTTTACCAGACAGTCTGTTGAACAGCTTGTAAACAGCAGGGTAACACAACACATGGACAAACACTCTCACTACACCACGGGTGACATGCTCACCACACCACGGGTGACACGCTCACCACACCACGGGTGACACGCTCACCACACCACGGGTGAACACGTAAAACCCCCATACAGTATGTGGTGTAAGCCACAGTACGTAACGGAGCAGTATACACACACATGATGGTTGAAGTACAAACATGGCCCCAACATGGCCCCACCCAGTGTGTTTGAGGACTACATCAGACACACTCTTCAGTTGGTCACTGAACCTGTGGTGAGGCTTAAGTGTACAGAGATTTTATCAATCAAATGTATTTATATAGCCCTTCGTACATCAGCTGATATCTCAAAGTGCTGTACAGAAACCCAGCCTAAAACCCCAAACAGCAAGCAATGCAGGTGAGGAAGCACGGTGGCTAAGAAAAACTCCCTAGACAGGCCAAAACCTAGGAAGAAACCTAGAGAGGTTTGAGATTATAACAGAACATGGCCAAGATGTTCAAATGTTCATAAATTACCAGCATGGTCAAATAATAATAATCACAGTAGTTGTCAAGGGTGCAGCAAGTCAGCACCTCAGGAGTAAATGTCAGTTGGCTTTTCGTAGCCGATCATTCAGAGTATCTCTACCACTCCTGCTGTTTCTAGAGAGTTGAAAACAGCAGGTCTAGGACAGGTAGCACGTCCGGTGAACAGGTCAGGATTCCATAGCCGCAGGAAGAACAGTTGAAACTGCCAGGTGGACTGGGGACAGCAAAGAGTCCTATTGCCAGGTAGTCCTGAGGCACGGTCCTAGGGCTCAGGTCCTCCGAGAAAGAGAGAAAGAGAGAATTAGAGAGAGCACACTTAAATTCACACAGGACACCGGATAAGATAGGAGAAGTACTCCAGATATAACAGACTGACCCTAGCCCCCCAACACATAAACTACTGCAGCATAAATACTGGAGGCTGAGACAGAAAGGGTCAGGAGACACTGTGGCTCCATTCGATGATATCCCCGGACAGGGCCAAACAGTAGAGAGGCTATTTACGGCAGCGAAGCTATATACGGCAGCGAGGCTATATACGGCAGCGAGGCTATATACAGTAGTGAGGCTATATACAGTAGTGAGGCTATATACAGTAGTGAGGCTATATACAGTAGCGAGGCTATATACAGTAGCGAGGCTATATACAGCAGTGAGGCTATATACAGCAGTGAGGCTATATACAGTAGAGAGGCTATATACAGTAGCGAGCCTGTATACAGGCACCGGTTAGTCAGGCTTATTGAGGTAGTATGTACATGTGGGTATGGTAAAAGTGACAATGCATATATGATAAACAGAGAGTAGCAGTAGCATAAAAGAGGGGTTGGCGGGTGGTGTGTGGCGGGACACAATGCTGATTGTCCGGGTAGCCTATGTGCGGGGGCACCTAGTTAGTCGGGCTAATTGAGGTAGTATGTACATGAATGTATAGTTAAAGTGACTTTGCACTGATGTTGTGCGATTTGGTCTGGCTCGCAGTTGGTGTTCCAATTCATCCCAAAGGTGTTCAATGGGGTTAAGGTCAGGGCCCCCTGCAGGCCAATCAAGTTCTTCCAAATCGATCTTGACAAACTATTTCTGTATGGACCTCATTTTGTGAACATGGGCATTGTCATGCTGAAACAGGAATGGGCCTTCCCCAAACTGTTGCCACAAAGTTGGAAGCACAGAATCGTCTAGAATGTCATTGTATGCTGACTCTTAAGGGGCTAGCCTGAACCATGAAACACAGCCCCAGACCATTATTCCTACTATGTATTCGGGCAGGTAGCATTCTCCAGCCATCTTCCAAACCTAGATTTGTCCGTCAGAATGCGTTTCCACTGCTCCAGAGTCCAATGGTGGAGAGCTTTACACCACTCCAGTCGACACTTGGTATTGTGCATGGTGATCTTAGGCTTGTGTGCGGCTGCTCGGCCATGGAAATCCATTTCATGAAGCAGAGACGGCTTGGTATTCGGTAGTGAGTGTTGCTGAGGACAGATGATTTTTACGCGATATGCGCTTCAGCACTCGGCTGTCCCATTCTGTGAGCTTGTGTGGCCTACCACTTCACAGCTGAGCCGTTGTTGCTCCTAGACATTTCCACTTCACAATAACAGCACTTACAGTTGACTAGGCAGCTCTAGCAGGGCAGAAATTTTACGAACTGACTTGTTGGAAAGGTGGCATCCTATGATGGTGCCATGTTGAAAGTCACTGAGCTCTTCCGTTTGGCCATTCTACTGCCAATGTCTGGCTATGGAGATTGGCTATGGAGACTGGCTATGGCGGTTAGCTCGATTTCATACACCTGTAAGCAACGGGTGTAACTGAAATAGCCGAATCCACAGATTTGAAGGGGTGTTGACATACCGTTGACCACGTAGTGTCATCTCGAAGTGAATGGGTCTAACAACTATATCCGTGCACAACATTTACCTTCCGTTGAACATAGTATGAAGCTACTAACTTATTAGCAACTTATCTCCAACCCAGTCTGTGTATCTGTCTATGACTCTGGGCCCACGGTCTATGCTATATTACAGGCACGACCCGACCTGTCTCTCCTCTCCCATTCAGTCCCATTCACCTCCAATAACTCCCATGTGTTTCCAGTGGAGCATTGAGACGGAATAAAGATGTGTTTTTAAATGGCAATTAACATCAGTCTGTTCCTGATTTTGCTAATGGTTGTATTTGCATAAAGCCTTCCAGCCGTCATTCATTCATTATCCCTGGGAGGAGAAGGCAGTGCCAAGCTGCCTGGAGGCTTCAGCTCTTCTGCCTCTGCAAATGTTCTTTAGTAACCATTGTTTTCTTAGTCCCCTGCAGATGTAAGCTGGATGTGTTCACATACGTCCATAGGGGCCTGTTGAAATGAAGTGTCAAAATATCTTCTTATAGTTGTGAACTGAAATACATTCTACTTATAAACAATAACGTGTTCTATGTGTAATGTATTGCTATGTGCAGTGTTGGTGTGCAATTTGCAGAAATAATATACCAATCATCATTGAGTTGTGCCCCACAGTGCAGAGCTGATTTCCAGTGCATACTGGACCGGTACAAAAAGTATAAAAGTATTGGGACAGTGACACATTTTGTTGTTTTGGATCTGTACTGTGGCACTTTGGATTTGAAATGATACACTGACTATGAGGTTAAAGTTCATACTGTATTTTCATCCATATCGGGTGAATAGACGCACAGATATCATACGCCCCAAAAATGCTAACCTCTCCTGTTCTTGTAATGGTGAGAGGTTAGCATGTCTTGGAGGTCTGATATAAAATGCTAATCTCTCCTGTTCTTGTAATGGTGAGAGGTTAGCATGTCTTGGAGGTATGATATAAAATGCTAACCTCTCCTGTTCTTGTAATGGTGAGAGGTTAGCATGTCTTGGAGGTATGATATAAAATGCTAATCTCTCCTGTTCTTGTAATGGTGAGAGGTTAGCATGTCTTGGAGGTATGATATAAAATGCTAACCTCTCCTGTTCTTGTAAAGGTGAGAGGTTAGCATGTCTTGGAGGGATGCGTTTTGTGTGATCTTAACTTTCTCGCTCATCATTATTCACAATCCATTCATGTACATTCATGTAGAAGTGTTCAGAAATATATTGAATTCTTATTAACAATAAAAGTGACTCCAAAATGACACAGCACATTATTTACCATTAATTTCCATTGGACACAACCAAAATAAACAGCAAATGCATTCAACAAGTTTGTAGAGTCACAAGCTTGATGTAGTTATTGAGTGCTATATATATGGGACCAAATACTTACGTTTTTACCAATTTAATACATATATAAATTTGTCCCAATACTTTTGGTCCCCTAAAATGGGGGATGGGACTGTGCACAATATGGATGAAAATACCCTCAAATTAAAGCTGACAGTCTGCATTGTATCATGTCAAATCCAAAGTTCTGGAGTACAGAGCCAAAACAACAACACATGTGTCACTGTCCCAATACTTTCAGAGTTCACTGTATCTGCTGTACTAATAATGTATTCTCTGTGGCAGGCGCCTGAATAGAAACCAACTGCAGCACCTTCCAGAACTGCTGTTTCAGGAGAACCCTGCACTGTCACGTCTGTGAGTACAACACACTCTTATGTCTACTATCTTACACAGTCTCTTCGGTACAGACTCTCTGTCTCACTCCTGTGAGTACACACACTTTCTCCATCTTACTCCTTGTATGTGAGTACCCACATGCCTTCTCTGGCTCACTCCTGTGAGTACACACACTTTCTCCATCTTACTCCTTGTATGTGAGTACCCACATGCCTTCTCTCGCTCACCCTTTACCGGCTTCCTGCCATGGAAGTGTGTGGGTGTGCTTATGAACACTAGATGAGTAGAACTCGGAGTGCGTTGTCTGTATTGTTGAAAAGTCATCTGCAGAGTACGCTTGATGACTAATGCTCATATGACTATGTGTGTGTGTGTGAGGATGATTGAATAATGGAGCATTTGAGTGTGTTGGGTAGCAGGGACAGTTTGTTGTTGTTGGGTAGCAGGGACAGTTTGATGTTGTTGAGTGTGTTTGGGTAGCAGGGACAGTTTGATGTTGTTGAGTAGCAGGGACAGATTGATGTTGTTGAGTGTGTTTGGGTAGCAGGGACAGTTTGATGTTGTTGAGTAGCAGGGACAGTTTGATGTTGTTGAGTGTGTTTAGGTTGCAGGGACAGTTTGATGTTGTTGAGTAGCAGGGACAGTTTGATGTTGTTGAGTGTGTTTGGGTAGCAGGGACAGTTTGTTGTTGTTGAGTGTGTTGGGTAGCAGGGACAGTTTGTTGTTGTTGAGTGTGTTGGGTAGTTGGGACAGTTTGATGTTGTTGAGTGTGTTGGGTAGCAGGGACAGTTTGATGTTGTTGAGTGTGTTGGGTAGCAGGGACAGTTTGTTGTTGTTGAGTGTGTTGGGTAGTTGGGACAGTTTGAAGTTGTTGAGTGTGTTGGGTAGCAGGGACAGTTTGATGTTGTTGAGTGTGTTGGGTAGCAGGGACAGTTTGAAGTTGTTGAGTGTGTTGGGTAGCAGGGACCGTTTGATGTTGTTGAGTGTGTTGGGTAGCAGGGACAGTTTGATGTTGTTTTGTGTGTTGGGTAGCAGGGACAGTTTGATGTTGTTGAGTGTGTTGGGTAGCAGGGACAGTTTGATGTCGTTGAGTGTGTTGTGTAGCAGGGACAGTTTGATGTTGTTGAGTGTGTTGGGTAGCAGGGACAGTTTGATGTTGTTGGAGAGGAATCCAAACTGCTACTAGAGGAGTCATTATCGCTGGTCGTCTGGGTACGAAGTGCTAGTTTAGTGTTTGGTGATGGATCCCAGTCATTTATTCTCTCTCTACCACACACACACACACACACACACACACACACACACACACACACACACACACACACACACACACACACACACACACACACACACACACACACACACACACACACACACACACACACACACACACAGTACACACTCCCGTGGCATGACCATTCCAAAGTAAGGCTAAACTTGAATGGGTGTTCCGTTCCATTTTCAAAGGAAAATGAGTGTCCCTGGTCGATCGCTCCGGCACCAATCATTCCACTTCAGATTACCTGCTGCTGCATATGGGAATAATTAAACATTGGGACATGGAAAAATAATCTCCCTCTGCACTTCTCCTGTCCCTATTCCCAGTACCATTCCTAGTCCCAATCCTAGTCCTAGTCTCATTCCTAGTCCCAGTACCAGTCCCATTCCCAGTCCCATTCCTTGTCCCAGTCCCATTCCTTGTCCCAGTCCCATTCCTAGTCCCAGTCCCATTCCCAGTCCCATTCCTTGTCCCAGTCCCATTCCTAGTCCCAGTCCCATTCCTTGTCCCATTCCTAGTCCCATTCCTAGTCCCAGTCCCATTCCCAGTCCCATTCCTAGTCCCAGTCCCATTCCTAGTCCCAGTCCCAGTCCCATTCCTAGTCCAGTCCCATTCCTTGTCCCAGTCCCATTCCTAGTCCCAGTCCCATTCCTAGTCCCAGTCCCATTCCCAGTCCATATCCTTATCTAATCTTACCCGTCCCTTTCCACTTCCAATACAGTCTAGTCCACTCCTGTTAAATGTATATAGTCTTAGGACTGTCATCACCACTGTACGCTACACATGCATGAAGAAAATTCATGAAAGAAGGGAGAACCTTGAGCCATTGATTATCAACCAGACCAGACTCTGCCAGACAGCAGCTAAATGACTGGATTAGCAGATCTCTCTGCTTCCACTTCCACTGCTCTTTACTAGCTGGCTTCTTTCATAAGGAATTCTGCTTTTCAAACACATTCTGGAGAATTAGATCCTTGAGAATGTTAAACATGTGTTGACACCATTCACTGTGTGCCAGCGCTGTGCATGTCTGTGTTTTCTTCATTTTTCTGATTCTTTCCTTATTCCGCTAAGTTGACAAGGCCAAAGCCTGATAACGAGCATGCCAGCATTCATTTCAGCTGAAGAAGCGTATATTTGTGGAGCTTATTTTAGCATATAGCCAATATCCTCACACCAGCCTCATAAGAGCATATATGATAGAAAAGATACGTTATAGTCCAAAGAACAAAGAACAAAACATTATTGTTCCCAGCACAGTAACTTCAAAATATCTCCCCTCCAGTAGTCTTCTAGCAGACAAGGTCTACGCCAGTGTCTTTAAACAGAGCAGAACCGAGACAAAGAGGTTCCTGATGCTTCTTAAATCCTCACTGGGCTCCGTCTTTCTGTCACAACACGGGGTCGGGCCCAGACTGACGTAGTCAGGCTATAGCCAGTAGAGAGTCACTACACGGGGTCGGGCCCAGACTGACGTAGTAAGGCTATAGCCAGTAGAGAGTCACTACACGGGGTCGGGGCCCAGACTGACGTAGTCAGGCTATAGCCAGTAGAGAGTCACCACACGGGGTCGATGCCCAGACTGACGTAGTAAGGCTATAGCCAGTAGAGAGTCACTACACAGGGTCGATGCCCAGACTGACGTAGTAAGGCTATAGCCAGTAGAGAGTCACCACACGGGGTCGATGCTCAGACTGATGTGGTCAGGCTATAGCCAGTAGAGAGTCACCACACGGGGTCGATGCCCAGACTGATGTGGTCAGGCTATAGCCAGTAGAGAGTCACCACACGGGGTCGATGCCCAGACTGTCATAGTCAGGCTATAGCCAGTAGAGAGTCACCACACGGGGTCGATGCCCAGACTGACGTAGTAAGGCTATAGCCAGTAGAGTCACCACACGGGGTCGATGCCCAGACTGACGTAGTAAGGCTATAGCCAGTAGAGAGATCTTCGAGTACTTTAAAAAACATTTTCACTCCCACAGGAAGACGGTGTGTTTCTGTGTCTGTCTCTACACGTGCTCTAAGTGTTTACAGGGGCTTGTTAGGGTCTGCCTCTTAACAAGAGGGTTAATGGGAAAGCCTCCTGCCCTCAGGTGGAACTCTAATCCCAGATGTTAGCTATCTTCCCTTCTCACTCTATAGCTCTAGCTCTCTCTCTCTAGCTCTCTCTCTCTAGCTCTCTCTCTCTCTAGCTCTCTCTCTCTCTAGCTCTCTCTCTCTAGCTCTCTCTCCTCTCTCTCTCTCTAGCTCTCTCTCTCTCTAGCTCTGTCTCTCTCTCTTTAGCTCTCTCTCTCTCTCTAGCTCTCTCTCTCTCTCTCTATCAATTCAATTTCAATTCAATTCAATTCAAGGGCTTTATTGGCATGGGAAACATGTGTTAACATTGCCAAAGCAAGTGAGGTAGACAACATACAAAGTGAATATATAAAGTGAAAAACAACAAAAATTTACATTAACATTACACATACAGAAGTTTCAAAACAGTAAAGACATTACAAATGTCATATTATATATATATACAGTGTTTTAACAATGTACAAAAGGTTAAAGGACACAAGATAAAATAAATAAGCATAAATATGGGTTGTATTTACAATGGTGTTTGTTCTTCACTGGTTGCCCTTTTCTCGTGGCAACAGGTCACAAATCTTGCTGCTGTGATGGCACACTGTGGAATTTCACCCAGTAGATATGGGAGTTTTTCAAAATTGGATTTGTTTTCGAATTCTTTGTGGATCTGTGTAATCTGAGGAAAATATGTCTCTCTAATATGGTCATACATTGGGCAGGAGGTTAGGAAGTGCAGCTCAGTTTCCACCTCATTTTGTGGGCAGTGAGCACATAGCCTGTCTTCTCTTGAGAGCCATGTCTGCCTACGGCGGCCTTTCTCAATAGCAAGGCTATGCTCACTGAGTCTGTACATAGTCAAGGCTTTCCTTAATTTTGGGTCAGTCACAGTGGTCAGGTATTCTGCCGCTGTGTACTCTCTGTGTAGGGCCAAATAGCATTCTAGTTTGCTCTGTTTTTTTGTTAATTCTTTCCAATGTGTTAAGTAATTATCTTTTTGTTTTCTCATGATTTGGTTGGGTCTAATTGTGCTGCTGTCCTGGGGCTCTGTAGTGTGTGTTTGTGTTTGTGAACAGAGCCCCAGGACCAGCTTGCTTAGGGGACTCTTCTCTAGGTTCCTCTCTCTGTAGGTGATGGCTTTGTTATGGAAGGTTTGTGAATCGCTTCCTTTTAGGTGGTTGTAGAATTTAACAGCTCTTTTCTGGATTTTGATAATTAGTGGGTATCGGCCTAATTCTGCTCTGCATGCATTATTTGGTGTTCTACGTTGTACACGGAGGATATTTTTGCAGAATTCTGCGTGCAGAGTCTCAATTTGGTGTTTGTCCCATTTTGTGAAGTCTTGGTTGGTGAGCGGACCCCAGACCTCACAACCATAAAGGGCAATGGGCTCTATGACTGATTCAAGTATTTTTAGCCAAATCCTAATTGGTATGTTGAAATTTATGTTTCTTTTGATGGCATAGAATGCTAGCTCTCTCTCTCTCGCTCTCTCGCTCTCTCGCTCTCTCTCTCTCTCTCTCTCTCTCTCTCCTCTCTCTAGCTCTCTCTCTCCTCTCTCTCTCTCTCTCTCTCTCTCTCTCTCGCTCTCGCTCCTCTCTATCTCTCCATCTCTCTAGTCATTAAACCAGTCCTCTCATTACTTGTTTACAGGACAATACGGTGTTGGAAGGTGAGTACCCAGCATATTTAGCTCTAGTAGTTTGAGCTAAAAAGTGAAGTTTGGAAGAGAAAGGTTGTTGTTACTGTCAAAATCAACGAGAGAAATGCACTTCACTGTAGCTCTTAGTGTATTTTGATCATTTTAGTCTACAATGGTAAAACACATTCATCCTATTTGTAGAAGATGGAATTACTAACTCTCTCCAACTTTCTAACTATCTTTGTAGTTACCTCGCTCTCTCTCTTTCTCTCTGTGGACGCCTGAGAGATAAGTGAAACTGATGAATGAGGAGTGGAGCAGATAAGAGATTATTGGAGATAATGAGACATGATTGGAGATTATTAGAGATGGATAAAGCTGGGTGATGGATGGAGGTGCCTGATAGCGGTGTGAAAGAATGGGAAAAGAGGAGGAATAGAGGACTAGAAGAGGAATAGAGAACTAGAAGAGGAGTAGAGAACTAGAAGAGGAGTAGAGGACTAGAAGAGGAGTAGAGGACTGGAAGAGGAGTAGAGGACTAGAAGAGGAATAGAGAACTAGAAGAGGAGTAGAGGACTAGAAGAGGAGTAGAGAACTAGAAGAGGAGTAGAGGACTAGAAGAGGAGTAGAGAACTAGAAGAGGAGTAGAGGACTAGAAGAGGACTAGAAGAGGAGTAGAGAACTAGAAGAGGAATAGAGAACTAGAAGAGGAGTAGAGGACTAGAAGAGGAGTAGAGAACTAGAAGAGGAGTAGAGGACTAGAAGAGGAGTAGAGGACTAGAAGAGGAGTAGAGAACTAGAAGAGGAATAGAGAACTAGAAGAGGAGTAGAGGACTAGAAGAGGAGTAGAGAACTAGAAGAGGAGTAGAGGACTAGAAGAGGACTAGAAGAGGAGTAGAGGACTAGAAGAGGAGTAGAGGACTAGAAGAGGAGTAGAGGACTAGAAGAGGAGTAGAGGACTAGAAGAGGAGTAGAGAACTAGAAGAGGAGTAGAGAACTAGAAGAGGAGTAGAGGAGTAGAGGACTAGAAGAGGAGTAGAGGACTAGAAGAGGAGTAGAGGACTAGAAGAGGAGTAGAGAACTAGAAGAGGAGTAGAGAACTAGAAGAGGAGTAGAGGACTAGAAGAGGAGTAGAGGACTAGAAGAGGAGTAGAGGACTAGAAGAGGAGTAGAGGAGTAGAGGACTAGAAGAGGACTAGAAGAGGAGTAGAGGACTAGAAGAGGAGTAGAGGACTAGAAGAGGAGTAGAGGACTAGAAGAGGAGTAGAGGACTAGAAGAGGAGTGGAGAACTAGAAGAGGAAGAGTGCTGATTAAATGAATAATAACAGTGAAAACAGCAATATCCATCATCTTTAACAATCTGGTGTCCACCTCTCTCCCTCCGTTCCTAGTTCTTATCAATGCAGCTCTGTGATCTAGTCTCCTGGTCTGTAATTAGAAGGTGTTCACAGTGTGAGAGCAGGAGGAAGGAGGAGGGAGGGAGGTACTGCAGGGGGCCAAGGACTCAGTGTAATAGGTGCCTTCAGGGAAAAGCATCTGGTTTTGAGTGGATGGGGGGAAGAGGAGTAGGAGGGGGAAGAAGAGTTGGCTTGTTTATGGTCTCTCTCAGGATCTCTGTGTACTGCTGCTCGTCTTGGTGCCTGTCTTATGTATGACACACAAACTGGAGGTTCCTTTTAGGCTTAGTCTACAAATACAGGAACAGGTATTTAGGTGTAAATAATGTGTGATGGTTCAACTGAACGCTCCGACCATCCACTACAACAACAATCAGCCTGTGGCTGAATCTAGTTGCCTACCCCTGGGCTAGGGGTTGTTCCTGTACTGGGCTAGGAGTTACTATTGGACTGGGCTAGGTGTTGTTCCTGTACTGGGCTAGGAGTTACTCCTGGCCTGGGCTAGGGGTTGTTCTTGTACTGGGCTAGGAGTTACTCCTGGCCTGGGCTAGGGGTTGTTCCTGTACTGGGCTAGGAGTTGTTCCTGTTCTGGGCTAGGAGTTACTCCTGGCCTGGGCTAGGGGTTGTTCCTGTACTGGGCTAGGAGTTGTTCCTGGACTGGGCTAGGAGTTACTCCTGGACTGGACTAGGGGTTGTTCCTGGACTGGGCTAGGAGTTACTCCTGGACTGGGCTAGGGGTTGTTCCTGTACTGGGCTAGGGTTTTTTCCTGTACTGGGCTAGGGGTTGTTCCTGTACTGGGCTAGGAGTTACTCCTGTACTGGGCTAGGAGTTACTCCTGTACTGGGCTAGGAGTTACTCCTGGACTGGGCTAGAAGTTACTCCTGGACTGGGCTAGGGGTTGTTCCTGTACTGGGCTAGGAGTTACTCCTGGACTGGGCTAGGAGTTACTCCTGGACTGGGCTAGGGGTTGTTCCTGGACTGGGCTAGGAGTTGTTCCTGGACTGGGCTAGGAGTTACTCCTGGACTGTGCTAGGGGTTGTTCCTGGACTGGGCTAGGAGTTACTCCTGGACTGGGCTAGGAGTTACTCCTGGACTGGGCTAGGGGTTCGATATGCAGGCAGGATGGGGTGAGAGGTCAGGTCAGTTCTATGATAGGGGTTAGGGGAGGAAGCAAGGGTGGCTGTGGTTCCCTTTACCTACAACATTGGTAGGCTAGGTGTGTGTGTGCATGTGTGAGTGGGGGGGGGGGGGGGGCAAGAGGAGATGGGGGGGGGGGGGGGGTAAGAGGAGAGGAGAGGAGGGGAAGGGTGCAGTCCCCCCTACACTGTGGGGGGTAAAGATTGGTAGAGAAGATGAGTGTCTGAGAGATTTTTTGGGGTGTGTAAAGGGGTGTGGTTTGTTGCTTGTTTCCGTGCTAATGCTTGACAACAGGATTGGTCTGATACACAAACCCTAACACAGACACACAGAATAATACTGCATGTAATTACACACACAGACACTAATTACACTAATTATAATATTGTGAAAGCAGACATTCACTTGAGATAACGTTCTTTCTAAGGTTCATTTAGAGAAAAAGGGCCTTAGCTATGTCTTCATGCATTTAGCCCTATGTGTTTCTATTGGACTGACTCTGTGTGTTCACTGTGTTTGTTTGGTGTTTGATGCTGGGGAAAATGTTTCTCAGTGGGACATTCAGGGAGATTCTGTTATTATTGGGAGAAATCCTGTGTGTGTGTGTCTATCTGTCTATATCATGAATCCTCTCCTCTCTCTGTCTATATCATGATTCCTCTCCTCTCTCTGTCTCTATCATGAATCCTCTCCTCTCTCTGTCTCTATTATGATTCCTCTCCTCTCTCTGTCTATATCATGTCCTCTCCTCTCTCTATCTCTGTCATGATTCCTGTTCTCTCTCTCTCCGTCTCTATCATGAATCCTGTCCCCTCTCTCTCGATCTCTATCATGATTCCTGTCCCCTCTCTCTCGATCTCTATCATGATTCCTGTCCCCTCTCTCTCGATCCCTATCATGATTCCTGTCCTCTCTCTCTGTCTCTATCATGATTCCTGTCCTCTCTCTGTTTCTATCATGATTCCTGTCCTCTCTCTCTGTCTCTATCATGATTCCTGTCCTCTCTCTCTGTCTCTATCATGATTCCTGTCCTCTCTCTGTTTCTATCATGATTCCTGTCCTCTCTCTCTGTCTCTATCATGATTCCTGTCCTCTCTCTCTGTCTCTATCATGATTCCTCTCCTCTCTCTGTCTCTGTCATGATTCCTGTTCTCTCTCTCTATCTCTATCAAGGTCCCTGTCCTGTCTCTCTCTCTATCTCTATCATGGTTCCTGTCCTCTCTCTCTATCATGATTCCTGTCCTCTCTCTCTGTCTCTATCATGGTTCCTGTCCTCTCTCTCTCTATCTCTGTCATGATTCCTGTTCTCTCTCTCTATCTCTATCATGGTTCCTGTCCTCTCTCTCTCTCTATCTCTATCATGGTTCCTGTCCTCTCTCTCTATCATGGTTCATGTCCTCTCTCTCTGTCTCTAACATGGTTCATGTCCTCTCTCTCTGTCTCTATCATGGTTCATGTCCTCTCTCTCTATCTCTATCATGGTTCATGTCCTCTCTCTCTCTATCTCTATCATGGTTCATGTCCTCTCTCTCTCTATCTCTATCATGGTTCATGTCCTCTCTCTCTCTCTCTCTATCATGGTTCATGTCCTCTCTCTCTCTCTCTCTCTATCATGGTTCATGTCCTCTCTCTCTCTCTCTCTATCATGGTTCATGTCCTCTCTCTCTCTATCTCTATCATGGTTCATGTCCTCTCTCTCTCTATCTCTATCATGGTTCATGTCCTCTCTCTCTCTCTCTCTCTATCATGGTTCATGTCCTCTCTCTCTCTATCTCTATCATGGTTCATCTCCTCTCTCTCTCTCTATCATGATTCCTGTCCTCTCTCTCTCTCTATCATGATTCATGTCCTCTCTCTCTCTCATGATTCCTGTCCTCTCTCTCTATCATGATTCCTGTCCTCTCTCTCTCTCATGATTCCTGTCCTCTCTCTCTCTCATGATTCCTGTCCTCTCTCTCTCTATCTCTATCATGATTCCTGTCCTCTCTCTGTCTCTATCATGGTTCCTTTCCTCTCTCTCTCTATCTCTATCATGGTTCCTGTCCTCTCTCTCTCTATCTCTATCATGGTTCCTGTCCTCTCTCTCTCTATCTCTATCATGGTTCCTGTCCTCTCTCTCTCTATCTCTATCATGGTTCCTGTCCTCTCTCTCTGTCTCCATCATGTTTCTAGTCCTCTCTCTAGCTCTATCATGATTCCTGTCCTCTCTCTCTCTATCTCTATCATGGTTCCTGTCCTCTCTCTCTCTATCTCTATCATGGTTCCTGTCCTCTCTCTCTCTATCTCTATCATGGTTCCTGTCCTCTCTCTCTCTATCTCTATCATGGTTCCTGTCCTCTATCTCTGTCTCCATCATGTTTCTAGTCCTCTCTCTCTCAATTCAATTTCAAATTATGGGGCTTCATTGGCAAGGGAAGTGTATGTTAACATTGCCAAAGCAAGTGAAATAGACAATAAACAAAAGCAAAATAAACAATAAACATAACAGTAAAGATTACACTCCCAAAAGTTCAAAAGGAATAGAGACATTTCAAATGTCATATTATGTCTATATACAGTGTTGTAACAATGTGCAACTAGTTAAACTACAAAAGGGGAAATAAATAAACATAAATATGGGTTGTATTTACAATGGTGTTTGTTCTTCACTGGTTGCCCTTTTCTGTGGCAACAGGTCACAAATCTTGCTGCTGTGATGGCACACTGGAATTTCACCCAGCAGATATGGAAATTTATCAAACTTGGATTTGTTTTTGAATTCCTTGTGGGTCTGTGTAATCTGAGGGAAATATGTGTCTCTAATATGGTCATACATTTGACAGGAGGTTTGGAAGTACAGCTCAGTTTCCACCTCATTTTGTGGGCAGTGAGCACATAGCCTGTCTTCTCTGGAGAGCAATTGTCTGCCTACGGCGGCCTTTCTCAATAGCAAGACTATGCTCACTGAGTGTACACAGTCAAAGCTTTCCTTAAGTTTGGGTCAGTCACAGTGGTCAGGTATTCTGCCACTGTGTACACTCTGTTTAGGGCCAGATAACATTCTAGTTTGCTCTGTCTTTTTTGTTAATTCTTTCCAATGTGTCACTTATCTTTTTGTTTTCTCATGATTTGGTTGGGACTAATTGTATTGCTGTCCTGTTGCTCTGTGGGGTGTGTTTGTGTTTGTGAACAGAGCCCCAGGACCAGCTTGCTTAGGGGACTCTTCTCTAGGTTCCTCTCTCTGTAGGTGAGGGCTTTGTTATGGAAGGTTTGGGAATCGCTTCCTTTTAGGTGGGTGTTGAATTTAACAGCTCTTTTCTGGATTTTGATAATGAGTGGGTATCGGCCTAATTCTGCTCTGCATGCATTATTTGGTGTTTTACGTTGTACACGGAGGATATTGTTGGTTAGTGAGCGGACCCCAGACCTCACAACCATAAAGGACAATGGGTTCAATGACTGATTCAAGTATTTTTAGCCAGATCCTAATTGATATGATGAATTTTATGTTCCTTTTGATAGCATAGAAGGCCCTTCTTGCCTTGTCTCGATCGTTCACAGCTTTGTGGAAGTTACCTGTGGCGCTGATGTTTAGGCCGAGGTCTGTATAGTTTTTTTGTGAGCTCTAGGGCAACGGCGTCTGGAAGGAATTTGTATTTGTGGTCCTGGCGACTGGACCTTTTTTGGAACAACATTATTTTGGTCTTACTGAGATTTACTGTCAGGGCCCAGGTCTGTCAGGGCCCAGGTCTGTCAGGGCCCAGGTCTGTCAGGGCCCAGGTCTGTCAGGGCCCAGGTCTGTCAGGGCCCAGGTCTGTCAGGGCCCAGGCACAGAATCTGTGCAGGATATCTAGGTGCTGCTGCAGGCCCTCCTTGGTTGGTGACAGAAGCACCAGATCATCAGAAAACAGTAGTCACTTGCCTTCAGATTCAAGTAGAGTGAGACCTTCTCTCTCTCTCTCTCTCTCTCTCTCTCTCTCTCTCTCTCTCTCTCTCTCTCTCTCTCTCACACACTTGTTTTATTTTATGACTTTATTATTTCATTCTAAGTCATCTCATGTCTATAGAGCTGCTGCCTATGCTGTCTGACAAAATCACAATTTGAGTAGTTCTTCAAAGTAAATAAGGCTTTTATGACTGCTGAATACCAACTGTCAGTCCCTTAGATCATATCTCCTGAAGCAATGTTTTATGACTGCTGAATACCAACTGGCAGTCCCTTAGATCATACCTCCTGAAGCAATGTTTTATGACTGCTGAATACCAACTGTCAGTCCCTTAGATCATACCTCCTGAAGCAATGTTTTATGACTGCTGAATACCAACTGTCAGTCCCTTAGATCATACCTCCTGAAGCAATGTTTATGACTGCTGAATACCAACTGGCAGTCCCTTAGATCATACCTCCTGAAGCAATGTTTTATGACTGCTGAATACCAACTGTCAGTCCCTTAGATCATACCTCCTGAAGCAATGTTTTATGACTGCTGAATACCAACTGGCAGTCCCTTAGATCATACCTCCTGAAGCAATGTTTTATGACTGCTGAATACCAACTGGCAGTCCCTTAGATCATACCTCCTGAAGCAATGTTTTATGACTGCTGAATACCAACTGGCAGTCCCTTAGATCATACCTCCTGAAGCAATGTTTTATGACTGCTGAATACCAACTGTCAGTCCCTTAGATCATACCTCCTGAAGCAATGTTTTATGACTGCTGAATACCAACTGGCAGTCCCTTAGATCATACCTCCTGAAGCAATGTTTTATGACTGCTGAATACCAACTGGCAGTCCCTTAGATCATACCTCCTGAAGCAATGTTTTATGACTGCTGAATACCAACTGGCAGTCCCTTAGATCATACCTCCTGAAGCAATGTTTTATGACTGCTGAATACCAACTGGCAGTCCCTTAGATCATACCTCCTGAAGCAATGTTTTATGACTGCTGAATACCAACTGGCAGTCCCTTAGATCATATCTCCTGAAGCAATGTTTTATGACTGCTGAATACCAACTGGCAGTCCCTTAGATCATACCTCCTGAAGCAATGTTTTATGACTGCTGAATACCAACTGGCAGTCCCTTAGATCATACCTCCTGAAGCAATGTTTTATGACTGCTGTATACCAACTGGCAGTCCCTTAGATCATACCTCCTGAAGCAATGTTTTATGACTGCTGAATACCAACTGGCAGTCCCTTAGATCATACCTCCTGAAGCAATGTTTTATGACTGCTGAATACCAACTGTCAGTCCCTTAGATCATACCTCCTGAAGCAATGTTTTATGACTGCTGAATACCAACTGGCAGTCCCTTAGATCATACCTCCTGAAGCAATGTTTTATGACTGCTGAATACCAACTGTCAGTCCCTTAGATCATACCCCCTGAAGCAATGTTTTAAGACTGCTGAATACCAACTGTCAGTCCCTTAGATCATACCTCCTGAAGCAATGTTTTATGACTGCTGAATACCAACTGTCAGTCCCTTAGATCATACCTCCTGAAGCAATGTTTTATGACTGCTGAATACCAACTGTCAGTCCCTTAGATCATACCTCCTGAAGCAATGTTTTATGACTGCTGAATACCAACTGTCAGTCCCTTAGATCATACCTCCTGAAGCAATGTTTTATGACTGCTGAATACCAACTGTCAGTCCCTTAGATCATACCTCCTGAAGCAATGTTTTATGACTGCTGAATACCAACTGTCAGTCCCTTAGATCATACCTCCTGAAGCAATGTTTTATGACTGCTGAATACCAACTGTCAGTCCCTTAGATCATACCTCCTGAAGCAATGTTTTATGACTGCTGAATACCAACTGTCAGTCCCTTAGATCATACCTCCTGAAGCAATGTTTTATGACTGCTGAATACCAACTGTCAGTCCCTTAGATCATACCTCCTGAAGCAATGTTTTATGACTGCTGAATACCAACTGGCAGTCCCTTAGATCATACCTCCTGAAGCAATGTTTTATGACTGCTGAATACCAACTGGCAGTCCCTTAGATCATACCTCCTGAAGCAATGTTTTATGACTGCTGAATACCAACTGGCAGTCCCTTAGATCATACCTCCTGAAGCAATGTTTTATGACTGCTGAATACCAACTGTCAGTCCCTTAGATCATACCTCCTGAAGCAATGTTTTATGACTGCTGAATACCAACTGTCAGTCCCTTAGATCATACCTCCTGAAGCAATGTTTTATGACTGCTGAATACCAACTGTCAGTCCCTTAGATCATACCTCCTGAAGCAATGTTTTATGACTGCTGAATACCAACTGGCAGTCCCTTAGATCATACCTCCTGAAGCAATGTTTTATGACTGCTGAATACCAACTGTCAGTCCCTTAGATCATACCTCCTGAAGCAATGTTTTATGACTGCTGAATACCAACTGTCAGTCCCTTAGATCATACCTCCTGAAGCAATGTTTTATGACTGCTGAATACCAACTGTCAGTCCCTTAGATCATACCTCCTGAAGCAATGTTTTATGACTGCTGAATACCAACTGTCAGTCCCTTAGATCATACCTCCTGAAGCAATGTTTTATGACTGCTGAATACCAACTGTCAGTCCCTTAGATCATACCTCCTGAAGCAATGTTTTATGACTGCTGAATACCAACTGTCAGTCCCTTAGATCATACCTCCTGAAGCAATGTTTTATGACTGCTGAATACCAACTGTCAGTCCCTTAGATCATACCTCCTGAAGCAATGTTTTATGACTGCTGAATACCAACTGTCAGTCCCTTAGATCATACCTCCTGAAGCAATGTTTTATGACTGCTGAATACCAACTGTCAGTCCCTTAGATCATACCTCCTGAAGCAATGTTTTATGACTGCTGAATACCAACTGTCAGTCCCTTAGATCATACCTCCTGAAGCAATGTTTTATGACTGCTGAATACCAACTGTCAGTCCCTTAGATCATACCTCCTGAAGCAATGTTTTATGACTGCTGAATACCAACTGTCAGTCCCTTAGATCATACCTCCTGAAGCAATGTTTTATGACTGCTGAATACCAACTGGCAGTCCCTTAGATCATACCTCCTGAAGCAATGTTTTATGACTGCTGAATACCAACTGTCAGTCCCTTAGATCATACCTCCTGAAGCAATGTTTTATGACTGCTGAATACCAACTGTCAGTCCCTTAGATCATACCTCCTGAAGCAATGTTTTATGACTGCTGAATACCAACTGTCAGTCCCTTAGATCATACCTCCTGAAGCAATGTTTTATGACTGCTGAATACCAACTGTCAGTCCCTTAGATCATACCTCCTGAAGCAATGTTTTATGACTGCTGAATACCAACTGTCAGTCCCTTAGATCATACCTCCTGAAGCAATGTTTTATGACTGCTGAATACCAACTGTCAGTCCCTTAGATCATACCTCCTGAAGCAATGTTTTATGACTGCTGAATACCAACTGTCAGTCCCTTAGATCATACCTCCTGAAGCAATGTTTTATGACTGCTGAATACCAACTGGCAGTCCCTTAGATCATACCTCCTGAAGCAATGTTTTATGACTGCTGAATACCAACTGTCAGTCCCTTAGATCATACCTCCTGAAGCAATGTTTTATGACTGCTGAATACCAACTGTCAGTCCCTTAGATCATACCTCCTGAAGCAATGTTTTATGACTGCTGAATACCAACTGGCAGTCCCTTAGATCATACCTCCTGAAGCAATGTTTTATGACTGCTGAATACCAACTGTCAGTCCCTTAGATCATACCTCCTGAAGCAATGTTTTATGACTGCTGAATACCAACTGTCAGTCCCTTAGATCATACCTCCTGAAGCAATGTTTTATGACTGCTGAATACCAACTGTCAGTCCCTTAGATCATACCTCCTGAAGCAATGTTTTATGACTGCTGAATACCAACTGTCAGTCCCTTAGATCATACCTCCTGAAGCAATGTTTTATGACTGCTGAATACCAACTGTCAGTCCCTTAGATCATACCTCCTGAAGCAATGTTTTATGACTGCTGAATACCAACTGTCAGTCCCTTAGATCATACCTCCTGAAGCAATGTTTTATGACTGCTGAATACCAACTGGCAGTCCCTTAGATCATACCTCCTGAAGCAATGTTTTATGACTGCTGAATACCAACTGGCAGTCCCTTAGATCATACCTCCTGAAGCAATGTTTTATGACTGCTGAATACCAACTGGCAGTCCCTTAGATCATACCTCCTGAAGCAATGTTTTATGACTGCTGAATACCAACTGGCAGTCCCTTAGATCATACCTCCTGAAGCAATGTTTTATGACTGCTGAATACCAACTGGCAGTCCCTTAGATCATACCTCCTGAAGCAATGTTTTATGACTGCTGAATACCAACTGGCAGTCCCTTAGATCATACCTCCTGAAGCAATGTTTTATGACTGCTGAATACCAACTGTCAGTCCCTTAGATCATACCTCCTGAAGCAATGTTTTATGACTGCTGAATACCAACTGTCAGTCCCTTAGATCATACCTCCTGAAGCAATGTTTTATGACTGCTGAATACCAACTGTCAGTCCCTTAGATCATACCTCCTGAAGCAATGTTTCTCTATGGCTCTTAATTCCACGTTGGCATTATAGGTATTGTGTGTAGGCCAGACACACAAAATCTAAATGTAATCCATTTTAAATTCAGGCTGTAACACAACAAGATGTGGAAAAATGTAAGGGGTGTGAATACTTGCTGAATGCACAACATAATGTATTTTTAGCTGTGCCATAGGATTGTATGTAATTATGAGTTCCTTGTTTTCAGGTTGTGTTGTTTCTCCTTCGTGTGTGTGTTTTGGTGTTTAAGTTCTTGTTTGTGTTCTTCGGCTCTTGGCTGCTCTGTTTGTCATATTTTTAACCCAGTTATCATGAGTGTTCAGTGTTGTCTGTTAGATGGGGTCGGACATGGAATTAGAATAGTAGAATGGACATGAACCTTGTTATGATGGGATAAAGGTCAGCCATGTTGGTCAGGGTGTTGGTTAACTGTGGTTTGCCAGTGGTGTGATAAGATATTGTGTAAATGTATGAATTTACCTCCACTGTTTGTTAGTTAGCCAGACAGTTTTTAGTGGAATGAGTCCAACTGTTTTCAAATGAACTGACAATATGCCAACATTTTCTTCAAACAATGCAGTGAATGCACAACCATACACTGGCTGAAATCAATTGATGACAGGACTTAGAGAAGTTGTAAATGCAACAAGTAGACTTCTGATTTTGTATCGTATAATAGCACTCACAGCTTTTCAAAGAACATATATTTAAGAAGCTATTTATACAGAAAATGTGTATAAAACCTATATAAACTGTATTTATAATTATATGAAGATATTTAGGGTTGACAATAATTCTACTAAACAATGTCTTATACATCACATGCCTTACCAAACCGTGTGTGTGTGTGTGTGTGTGTGTGTGCAGACGGACTGGTCTGGTTACTATGAATTGATACAGCATGAATAAGACATAACAGTGAGAGGGATATGTGTGTGTGGCCGTGTAATGCGTGTAACGTGTGTGTGTGTGTGTGTCTCAAGGGGTTTGGTGAAAATGACATACAAGAGACAGACAGACAGACAGCCACACACACACACACACAGCTTTTTTCTGCATTCACTGGTCTGGTGAGATGCTAGAGTTCGAGCCAGTAATAACAGCACGTATACTGGCAGCCCTGTGTGTCTGGAACAGCATATAGAGGTAGGATGCAGAGATGTTATAGTGACAGCCCTGTGTGTGTGTCTGGAACAGCATATAGAGGAAGGATGCAGAGATGTTATAGTGGCAGCCCTGTGTGTGTGTCTGGAACAGCATATAGAGGAAGGATACAGAGATGTTATACTGGCAGCCCTGTGTGTGTGTCTGGAACAGCATATAGAGGAAGGATACAGAGATGTTATAGTGACAGCCCTGTGTGTGTGTCTGGAACAGCATATAGAGGAAGGATACAGAGATGTTATACTGGCAGCCCTGTGTGTGTGTCTGGAACAGCATATAGAGGAAGGATACAGAGATGTTATAGTGACAGCCCTGTGTGTGTGTCTGGAACAGCATATAGAGGAAGGATACAGAGATGTTATTGTGGCAGCCCTTTGAGTGAGATGTCAGGTCTTTCTAAAAAAGGAAAATCCATCATTTGAACTTTGAACTTTTCTTTGAGTAGCTCATCAGTCTCTCTCTTTCGGTGAACATGACATAGTAGTGTACATGACATAGTAGTGCACATAACAATGTAGGGCACATGGCAGTATCATCACATTTTCAGACTCTTGGCTACATCAGCCATATCTGCTCTTTGTCATCTTCAGATACCTATACTGTGTTTCAGGTGATAGACCTTTGCAGGGCTTCCACAGTACGCTAGGGTAACCCCTGGTGGTAACAGCAAGGCGACGTGTGTGTGTTGCCCAGTTCTGGGTCTCCGAGTGTCACCAGGCAGCACGCCACGGAGCTCTGGCCTTGACACCTCTCCCTGGGGCGATGGCAACAAACATCCCCTCTCCCTTCCTGGGTAGCCTACAGGAAGCTGCTGCTCCAGCCTGCAGTCTCCGGCTCTGCTACTGCCTGTTAGGGTAAACAAACAAACTGCAGGGCAAATCATACACACACACACACACACACACTCTCTCACACACACATCTGTTCATAAACGCACAGAGACCCACATGCACACACTTCTGTCTTTTTAGCAACTGGGGTTCCCAACCAATCCGGCGAGGGAAAGACAGAGGGAGGGATGGAGAGGGGAGGGAGGAGCTGGTAAAACACAATGAAAGGGGTGTGTGTAGATTGATGTGAGGTTTTAGATTGGCTTCAGGCTAAACCAAGCGGTTGAAAGTTGTTCCAATTCAAACTGCTGTTTAGTGATCTGAGTCACGTAGAAAGTGTCTAATTTAAACATAGTTAGCAGTTTGGTATGAATGGTGTGTCAGATAAAGTTTAGTACAGGGATCATCAACTATAGATTCAGCCGAGGGCCAATTTCTGTCTTGAGTGGACGGTCAGGGGGCCTGAACATAATTATACATCATTTGTAGACAGCAAATTGACAGCAAGAAGCCCATACAGATATAATATCTGACTAGAACATAATAATTTCAAGCCTTGCTTACATGTGTATATGATCACAGTATCTCTGTATTACGTGTGGGAATACGATGGAACAGATTTCCAAAATGGAAGTAAAATCACATTTTTTAAATAAGAGTTTTTGTCCAACATAAACAATACAATACAAAATGAAATCACCCTTCAGGCCAAATTCGGGCCGTGGGCCACCAGTTTGGGAACCCTGGTTTAGCAGATAGCTTCGCAGTTCAGTTATGGTGTGTGTGTGGTGCGGGCATGTGTGTGTGTGTAATTACAGGTTTAAGGCAAATCCATTTTTCTGTAGAATTCCTTCCTCTCCCCCCGGCTGTGTGTGTGTGTGTGTGTGGTTTTGTTTGCAGATCCATTCTTAGAACACCTCCAGGCTTCTCTTTGTTCTCTACATTCCAGAGGAGTTAAATAGGGATGACTCTGGTCTCTCCTTATAGCCTCCAGAACAGCTCTGTGTGGATGGGTGGATGACTGAGATGTGGGAGGTCGTGGATGGGATTTACACCAGTGAGTCATGGAGTAGAGTAGTTTTACCCCTAACCTCACATCTAGGTTCAGCTTGTTCTACCTCTGCCCCAACTGTCTCTCTGTCTTGCAATTCAATTCAATAAGACTTTATTGACATGGCAAGTAAAATTATTTACATTGTCAAAGTATGCATATAAAAAAAATGGCGGGACCAACAGCAATAAGGGATCAATATTAATAGTAGTTGTGGAAATGTGATTTCCATTAACAGCAACTACCAGCTCTAATGTGTTATATTCTCCTACATTCATTTCACACTCAAATGGTATCAAGAATATGCATAACCTTACTTCTGGTCCTGAAAATTTCTTTGCACTTGCAATACAGTCTTGCAAAACTCTGCATGCAGTATTTCGATTGGATGTTTGTCCCATTTGGTGAATTCATTATCAGAGAGCTGACCCCGTACTTCACTGCCATATAGAACAATTTTGAGCCAGATCCTAATTGGAATTTTGATTTTAATGTTTCTTTTAATGTCTCAGGTCGTTCATTGCCATGTAAAAGCTACCTGTGTTGCTGATATTTAGTCCTAGATACATATAGTTTTTGGTGTGTTCTAATAGCGCGGTGTCCAAATATAATTCATATTTGTGATCTTCATTTCCAGACCTTTTTTGGAATATCATTATATTAGTTTCTTTAGGTTAACGGTCAGAGCCCAGGTCTGACAGAACCTGTGGTTAACGGTCAGAGCCCAGGTCTGACAGAACCTGTGGTTAACGGTCAGAGCCCAGGTGTGACAGAACCTGTGGTTAACGGTCAGAGCCCAGGTCTGACAGAACCTGTGGTTAACGGTCAGAGCCCAGGTCTGACAGAACCTGTGGTTAACGGTCAGAGCCCAGGTCTGACAGAACCTGTGGTTAACGGTCAGAGCCCAGGTCTGACAGAACCTGTTGTTAACGGTCAGAGCCCAGGTCTGACAGAACCTGTGGTTAACGGTCAGAGCCCAGGTCTGACAGAACCTGTGGTTAACGGTCAGAGCCCAGGTCTGACAGAACCTGTGGTTAACGGTCAGAGCCCAGGTCTGACAGAACCTGTGGTTAACGGTCAGAGCCCAGGTCTGACAGAACCTGTGGTTAACGGTCAGAGCCCAGGTCTGACAGAACCTGTGGTTAACGGTCAGAGCCCAGGTGTGACAGAACCTGTGGTTAACGGTCAGAGCCCAGGTCTGACAGAACCTGTGGTTAACGGTCAGAGCCCAGGTCTGACAGAACCTGTGGTTAACGGTCAGAGCCCAGGTCTGACAGAACCTGTGGTTAACGGTCAGAGTCCAGGTCTGACAGAACCTGTGGAGACGATCTAGGTGCTGCTGTAACCCCTCTTTAGTGGGAGACAGCAGCACCAGGTCATCTGCGTACAGCAGACCCTCCTTAGTGGGAGTCAGCAGCACCAGGTCATCTGCGTACAGCAGACCCTCCTTAGTGGGATACAGCAGCACCAGGTCATCTATCTACAGCAGACCCTCCTTAGTGGGAGTCAGCAGCACCAAGTCATCTGCGTACAGCAGACCCTCCTTAGTGGGAGACAGCAGCACCAGGTCATCTGTCTACAGCAGACCCTCTTTAGTGGGAGACAGCAGCACCAGGTCATCTGTCTACAGCAGACCCTCCTTAGTGGGATACAGCAGCACCAGGTCATCTGCGTACAGCAGACCCTCCTTAGTGGGATACAGCAGCACCAGGTCATCTGCGTACAGCAGACCCTCCTTAGTGGGATACAGCAGCACCAGGTCATCTGTCTACAGCAGACCCTCCTTAGTGGGAGTCAGCAGCACCAGGTCATCTGCGTACAGCAGACCCTCCTTAGTGGGAGACAGCAGCACCAGGTCATCTGTCTACAGCAGACCCTCCTTAGTGGGAGACAGCAGCACCAGGTCATCTGTCTACAGCAG
Source organism: Oncorhynchus kisutch (assembly GCF_002021735.2). NCBI lineage: Eukaryota > Metazoa > Chordata > Actinopteri > Salmoniformes > Salmonidae > Oncorhynchus > Oncorhynchus kisutch. The sequence goes on along the minus strand of NC_034198.2, from coordinate 32,231,818 downwards.
ACCCTCTTTAGTGGGAGACAGCAGCACCAGGTCACCTGTCTACAGCAGACCCTCCTTAGTGGGAGACAGCAGCACCAGGTCATCTGCGTACAGCAGACACTTGATTTCAGTGTTGTGTAGGGTGAGACCAGGTTCTGCAGATTCTTCTAATGTTTTTGTCAATTCATTCATGTAGATGTTAAATAGTGTTGGACTTATTGGGCAGCCCTGTTTCACTCCACGTCCCTGAGAGAAGAAGTCTGTTTGCTTGTTTCCAATTTTAACCACACATTTGTTTTTAGTGTACATTGATTTAATAGCATCATATGTTTTCCCTCCAATACCACTTTCTATTAGTTTAGAAAAAAGACCTTCCTGCCAAATTGAATCAAATCTTTTTTTGAAGTCTACAAAACACGAGTAGATTGTGCCTTGGTTTTGGTTTACATGTTTGTCAATTAGAGTGTGGAGGGGGTAAATGTGGTCTGTTGTGGTAATTCGGTAAAAATCCAATCTGGCTTCTGCTCAGGACGTTGTGTTCATCAAGGGAATGACGTAGTCTGCTATTAATGACACTGCAGAGAATGTTCCCCAAGTTGCTGCTAATGCAAATTCCTCTGAAATTAGTTGAGTTAAATTTGTCTCCATTTTTATAGATTGGTGTGATCAATCCTTGGTTCCAAATATTGGGGAAAATACCTGCAGCGAGTATAATGTTGAAGAATTTGAGTATAGCCACTTTGAATTTGCGTTATGTACTGCATATTTGATCATTTCATTTAAATTACTTAAATTACCATCAGCAACACAGGCCTTTTTGGGTTGGAGAGTGTATAGTTTTTCTGATAATTATTCTTCTGTAATTGAGGTATCCTCGGGATTTTGATAGTCTTTGACTGCTGATTCAAGGATTTGTCATTTTTCTTGTATATGTTTTTGTTCTGGGCTTTTTGTTATATTGCAGTAGAGGTTTTGGAAAGCCAATTCCTCATGATGTGTTTTGATTCGATGGATTCCTCATTTAGAACCAGTTGACTTCTAATGTGACGTTCTTTTTCTGTTCTTAGGGTGTGTCTGTATTGCTTCAGTGTTTCCCCATATTGAAGGCGGACATTTTTGTTCTCTGGTTCTCTGTGTTTTTGATTAAATATACCTCTCAATGACTTTGTTAGATTTCTCCAATCATTATCAAACTATCTTTCATTCTCTATTCTGTTTGGTTTGTTCTTATGTTTCTTTAGATTAGCCAAGGAGTGCCATTTGTCAAACATAAAGTTCATGTTCCAAACAGCCAAACTTAGACCTTCATTGCTGTAGGAGAATGTTCAGGCTAAAAAGTTGTCCAGGAGGGATTGTATGTTTTGGCTACTAATTGCTTTTTGGTAGATTTCTGTACTGTTTGCACTACATCTATAGGCCTGTTTTAGTACCATGTCATTTACTGGGTCGTGATGCTTCATGGTTGGGTTCAGATCTTCTCAGATACACTGTGATTATACTGTGGTCTGAGAGAGGTGTTAGTGGGCTGACTGTGAAGGCTCTGAGAGACTCTGGGTTGAGGTCGGTGAGGAAGTAGTCTACTGTACAGTACTGTTACCAAAAGAGTCCCCTCTTAGCCTAGCATTGACTATGTACAGACCCAGTGTTCCACAGAGCTGTAGGTGTACCTACCTAAAGAGTCCCCTCTTAGCCTAGCATTGACTATGTACAGACCCAGTGTTCCACAGTTTCAGGAACTGTGCTCGATTTTAGTTTTTCACTTTGTCATAGATGTTTTTGAGGAGGTTCAGGTCTCCACAGACCAGTACTTTGCCTTGGGCCTGAAAGTGACTAATCTCTGGTTTAGAATGGATAAACTCTCTTCATTTAAGTAGGGTGACTCTGAGGGGGGAATGTATGTGACACAGAGGAAGAAATTTTTATCTGTTAAGATACACTTCTTGTTGATTTTTAACCAGATAAAGAATTCTCCTGTTTTGATCAATTCGATTGAAGGAGTTAGTTCAGATGTATACCATATTAGCCTTCCCCCTGAGTCTCTGCCCTGTGTGATTCCTTTTCATTTGGTGGATGGTAGAATTATCTCCCTATAACCTAATGGACAGCCAGTGGAAACATCACCTCTGCACCATGTTTCCTATAGTACTACAACGTCATCAATTTCTTTCAGGAAGTCTGGGTTTCTGCTCTTTAGCCCAAAAGCAGAGGACTTCAATCCTTGTAAACATTCAACGTAAAAATATTTCATAACTGTTTTTCTTTACCTTCAAAATAAGATAAACACTCACAATCCAACAACAACAATTAAAAAAGGATTTTTCAATTAACGTGAACTCTTATTATGCAAATGTGTTTTGTTTTTCATTGGCATTTGTGGCATGCCACTTGGGTGGATGTAGTGTGAGGGTGGAGTTCTTGTGCTCATCTTACCGTGACCCTCTGCCTATCACATGTGAGCAGAGTAGACTCATCATGTGTTTAATGCCACTCATTTCGTTGGTGGGGGCTGGGCCAGTTGTTCCTCTCACAGGCCTGCCAGGTGTGGGCCTGTGGTGGGGGGAGGGGGTGGTAGGCCTGCCTGCCTGCTGGGCGGTGGCTCCTCCAGGTGTGGGTCTGTGGTGGGGGGAGGGGGGTGGTAGGCCTGCCTGCTGGACGGTGGCTCCTCCAGGTGTGGGTCTGTGGTGGGGGGAGGGGGGTGGTAGGCCTGCCTGCCTGCTGGGCGGTGGCTCCTCCAGGTGTGGGTCTGTGGTGGGGGGAGGGGGGTGGTAGGCCTGCCTGCCTGCTGGGCGGTGGCTCCTCCAGGTGTGGGTCTGTGGTGGGGGGTGGGGGGTGGTAGGCCTGCCTGCTGGACGGTGGCTCCTCCAGGTGTGGGCCTGTGGTGGGGGGAGGGGGGTGGTAGGCCTGCCTGCCTGCTGGGCGGTGGCTCCTCCAGGTGTGGGTCTGTGGTAGGGGGAGGGGGGTGGTAGACCTGCCTGCTGGGCTGTGGCTCCTCCAGGTGTGGGTTTGCGGTGGGGGGAGGGGGTTGGTAGGCCTGCCTGCTGGGCTGTGGCTCCTCCAGGTGTGGGTCTGTGGTGGGGGGGAGGGGGGTGGTAGGCCTGCCTGCCTGCTGGGCGGTGGCTCCTCCAGGTGTGGGTCTGTGGTGGGGGGTGTAAGGCCTGCCTGCTGGACGGTGGCTCCTCCAGGTGTGGGCCTGTGGTGGGGGGAGGGGGGTGGTAGGCCTGCCTGCCTGCTGGGCGGTGGCTCCTCCAGGTGTGGGTCTGTGGTGGGGGGAGGGGGGTGGTAGGCCTGCCTGCTGGGCTGTGGCTCCTCCAGGTGTGGGTCTGTGGTGGGGGGCGGGGGGTGGTAGGCCTGCCTGCCTGCTGGGCGGTGGCTCCTCCAGATGTGGGTCTGTGGTGGGGGGTGGGGGGTGGTAGGCCTGCCTGCTGGACGGTGGCTCCTCCAGGTGTGGGCCTGTGGTGGGGGGAGGGGGGTGGTAGGCCTGCCTGCCTGCTGGACGGTGGCTCCTCCAGGTGTGGGTCTGTGGTGGGGGGAGGGGGGTGGTAGGACCTGCCTGCTGGGCTGTGGCTCCTCCAGGTGTGGGTTTGCGGTGGGGGGAGGGGGGTGGTAGGCCTGCCTGCCTGCTGGGCGGTGGCTCCTCCAGGTGTGGGTCTGTGGTGGGGGGAGGGGGGTGGTAGGCCTGCCTGCTGGGCTGTGGCTCCTCCAGGTGTGGGTCTGTGGTGGGGGGTGGGGGGTGGTAGGCCTGCCTGCCTGCTGGGCGGTGGCTCCTCCAGGTGTGGGTCTGTGGTGGGGGGTGGGGGGTGGTAGGCCTGCCTGCTGGACGGTGGCTCCTCCAGGTGTGGGCCTGTGGTGGGGGGAGGGGGGTGGTAGGCCTGCCTGCTGGGCTGTGGCTCCTCCAGGTGTGGGTTTGCGGTGGGGGGAGGGGGGTGGTAGGCCTGCCTGCTGGGCTGTGGCTCCTCCAGGTGTGGGTCTGTGGTGGGGGGTGGGGGGTGGTAGGCCTGCCTGCTGGACGGTGGCTCCTCCAGGTGTGGGCCTGTGGTGGGGGGAGGGGGGTGGTAGGCCTGCCTGCCTGCTGGGTGGTGGCTCCTCCAGGTGTGGGTCTGTGGTAGGGGGAGGGGGGTGGTAGGCCTGCCTGCTGGGCTGTGGCTCCTCCAGGTGTGGGTTTGCGGTGGGGGGAGGGGGTTGGTAGGCCTGCCTGCTGGGCTGTGGCTCCTCCAGGTGTGGGTCTGTGGTGGGGGGAGGGGGGTGGTAGGCCTGCCTGCCTGCTGGGCGGTGGCTCCTCCAGGTGTGGGTCTGTGGTGGGGGGTGGAAGGCCTGCCTGCTGGACGGTGGCTCCTCCAGGTGTGGGCCTGTGGTGGGGGGAGGGGGGTGGTAGGCCTGCCTGCCTGCTGGGCGGTGGCTCCTCCAGGTGTGGGTCTGTGGTGGGGGGAGGGGGGTGGTAGGCCTGCCTGCTGGGCTGTGGCTCCTCCAGGTGTGGGTCTGTGGTGGGGGGCGGGGGGTGGTAGGCCTGCCTGCCTGCTGGGCGGTGGCTCCTCCAGATGTGGGTCTGTGGTGGGGGGTGGGGGGTGGTAGGCCTGCCTGCCTGCTGGGCGGTGGCTCCTCCAGGTGTGGGTCTGTGGTAGGGGGAGGGGGGTGGTAGGACCTGCCTGCTGGGCTGTGGCTCCTCCAGGTGTGGGTTTGCGGTGGGGGGAGGGGGGTGGTAGGCCTGCCTGCCTGCTGGGCGGTGGCTCCTCCAGGTGTGGGTCTGTGGTGGGGGGAGGGGGGTGGTAGGCCTGCCTGCTGGGCTGTGGCTCCTCCAGGTGTGGGTCTGTGGTGGGGGGTGGGGGGTGGTAGGCCTGCCTGCCTGCTGGGCGGTGGCTCCTCCAGGTGTGGGTCTGTGGTGGGGGGTGGGGGGTGGTAGGCCTGCGTGCTGGACGGTGGCTCCTCCAGGTGTGGGCCTGTGGTGGGGGGAGGGGGGTGGTAGGCCTGCCTGCTGGGCTGTGGCTCCTCCAGGTGTGGGTTTGCGGTGGGGGGAGGGGGGTGGTAGGCCTGCCTGCTGGGCTGTGGCTCCTCCAGGTGTGGGTCTGCGGTGGGGGGGGTGGTAGGACACGCCTGGGTAGGTCCGGAGCTGGACTGGGGTGGTCTGTGCTGCACTGGCTGTGGTGGGCGTTGAGGTTGGTGGTGCCGTGGCTGGGGGGTCCAGGGGTGGAGAATGCTCAGCTGAGAAGGAGAAGAGGAAGAGCAGGGGAGGGGTGAGAGGGGAAGAGGAGGAGGGAGAGAGGAGGAGGAGAGGGAGAGGAGGGGAGGGGAGAAAGGAGGAGGAGGGGAGAGTAGGGGAGGGGAGAGAGGATGAGGGGAGGGAGTGGAGGTGAGAGAGGAGGAGGAGAGGGAGAGGAGGAGGAGGGGAGGGTTAGAGAGGAGGGGGAAATCCTACACGTACATTGCCTTTGTAAAGTTTCCAAGTCGAATTGCAATGGATTGAGTTGTCATTTTCTGTCAACACTGTACACAAAATACTCAATGTCAAAGTGAAGAAAAATAAAACAGCCCTCCCCTGACACCTTCAACAGGCCTAAGGAGGGGATTATGACAGTGTGTGTGTGACTATAGATTAGCCCTGGTTAACAGACCGAGTCTCTAACCCAGTCAACCAGGATACTGACACTAACTAACTATTATCGCTGACAAAAGGAGAAAGGGCTCTACACAGCATGTAGAACCTAGTGAGTGATTTTAGGGTTGACTGACTGTGTACTCTGTGGTTTAGGCTGTCAATGGGACTGTTTGGTAAGAGAGCTATGACCCCTGTCTATTACAATGCAGCTATTTTGGCGTCAAATCAAATGTTATTTGTCACATTCTTCATAAACAGCAGGTGTAGACTAGCTATGAAATGCTTACTTACGGGCCCTTCCCAACAATGCAGAGAGAAAGAAAATAGAGAAAGAAAAGTATAAAAGTATAGAAAAGTTAAATATGGAAATAATGAAAGTAATAATAAATACTCAACGAGTATCAATAACTTGTTCCCTGCCATACATGACGTACCAGTACAGAGTCAATGATAACTTGGCTATATACACAGGGTACCAGTACAGAGTCAAGGATAACTTGGCTATATACACAGGGTACCAGTACAGAGTCAATGATAACTTGTCTATATACACAGGGTACCAGTACAGAGTCAATGATAACTTGGCTATATACACAGGGTACCAGTACAGAGTCAAAGATAACTTGACTATATACACAGGGTACCAGTACAGAGTCAATGATAACTTGGCTATATACACAGGGTACCAGTACAGAGTCAATGATAACTTGGCTATATACACAGGGTACCAGTACAGAGTCAAAGATAACTTGGCTATATACACAGGGTACCAGTACAGAGTCAAAGATAACTTGGCTATATACACAGGGTACCAGCACAGAGTCAAGGATAACTTGGCTATATACACAGGATACCAGTACAGAGTCAATGATAACTTGTCTATATACACAGGGTACCAGTACAGAGTCAAAGATAACTTGGCTATATACACAGGGTACCAGTACAGAGTCAATGATAACTTGGCTATATACACAGGGTACCAGTACAGAGTCAATGATAACTTGGCTATATACACAGGGTACCAGTACAGAGTCAAAGATAACTTGGCTATATACACAAGGTACCAGTACAGAGTCAATGATAACTTGGCTATATACACAGGGTACCAGTACAGAGTCAATGATAACTTGGCTATATACACAGGGTACCAGTACAGAGTCTTTGATAACTTGGCTATATACACAGGGTACCAGTACAGAGTCAATGATAACCTGGCTATATACACAAGGTACCAGTACAGAGTCAATGATAACATGGCTATATACACAAGGTACCAGTACAGAGTCAATGATAACCTGGCTAAATACACAAGGTACCAGTACAGAGTCAACGATAACCTGGCTATATACACAAGGTACCAAAAGATGTTGATGTGAGCCATGACCAGCCTTTCAAATCATTTCATGGCTACATTTGGGAGTGCTATGGGGCAAAAGTAATTCAGACAGGTTACCTTGGCGTTCTTGGGCCAAGGTGTAGGTATGACAGACTGGGTCAGGGGAGGTTGAAACTATCAGTGAAGACACTTGCCAGCTGATCTGCGCATGCTCTGAGTATGCATCCTTCTAGCCCTGAGGCCTTGGTCTCACTGTTTAAAGGTCTTGCTCACATCAACTTTGGAGGGAGTGATCACAAAATCGTCCGGGACAGCTGGTGCTCTCATGCATGGTTCAATGTTGCTTGCTTATAGATGGCAGTTAGCACATCTGGTAGGCTTGCATCACTGGACTGCTTGCAGCTGGGTTTACCTTTATACTCCGTGATAGTTTACGTTCCCTGCCACATCCGACAAACATCATTGCCGGTGTATTAGGATTCGATATTAGTCGTCCATGCACTTATTAATGAAGCCGGTGACAGATGTGGTAAACTCCTCAACTCCATCAGATAAATCCCAGAATATATTCCAGTCTGTGCTAGCAAAACAGTCCTTTAGCTTAGCATCTGCTTTCTCTGACCATATTGAGAGCATCACTGCTACTTTCTGTTTGTGTTTTTTCTTCTAAGCAGGAATCAAGAGTGTAGAGTTATGGTCAGATTTGCCAAATGGAGGGCGAGCTTTGTATGCCTTTCTGTGTGTGGAGTAAAGGTGATCCAGAGTCTTCCCACCTCTAGTTGCACAGGTGACATCCTGGTAGAAATGAGGTAAGACGGAATTCAGTTGTCCTGAATTAAAATCACCGGCAACTAGAAGTTCCTCTTCTGGATGGTTATCTTCTTGTTTGCTTATGGCCCAATACAATTCATTGAGTGCAATCTTAGTGCCAGCATCGGTTTGTGGTGATAAATAGACAACTACGGAAAATACAGATGAAAACTCTCTTGGTAAATAGTGTGGTCTACAGCTTATCATGAGGTATTCTAACTCAGGCGAGCAGAACCTCAAGACTTCCTTAATATTAGAGATCACGCACCAGCTTTTATTAAACACTCACCTCCCCCCTTGAGCTTAACTAACGCTGTCATGCTGTCCTGCTGATGAATAGAAAAACCAGCTAGATGTATATTATACAGTGCCGTGCGAAAGTATTCGGCCCCCTTGAACTTTGCAACCTTTTGCCACATTTCAGGCTTCAAACATAAAGATATAAAACTGTATTTTTTTGTGAAGAATCAACAACAAGTGGGACACAATCATGAAGTGGAACAATATTTATTGGATATTTCAAACTTTTTTAACAAATCAAAAACGGAAAAATTGGGCGTGCAAAATTATTCAGCCCCTTTACTTTCAGTGCAGCAAACTCTCTCCAGAAGTTCAGTGAGGATCTCTGAATGATCCAATGTTGACCTAAATGACTAATGATGATAAATACAATCCACCTGTGTGTAATCAAGTCTCTGTATAAATGCACCTGCACTGTGATAGTCTCAGAGGTCCGTTAAAAGCGCAGAGAGCATCATGAAGAACAAGGAACACACCAGGCAGGTCCGAGATACTGTTGTGAAGAAGTTTAAAGCCGGATTTGGATACAAAAAGATTTCCCAAGCTTTAAACAACCCATGGAGCACTGTGCAAGCGATAATATTGAAATGGAAGGAGTATCAGACCACTGCAAATCTACCAAGACCTGGCCGTCCCTCTAAACTTTCAGCTCATACAAGGAGAAGACTGATCAGAGATGCAGCCAAGAGGCCCATGATCACTCTGGATGAACTGCAGAGATCTACAGCTGAGGTGGGAGACTCTGTCCATAGGACAACAATCAGTCGTATATTGCACAAATCTGGCCTTTATGGAAGAGTGGCAAGAAGAAAGCCATTTCTTAAAGATATCCATAACAAGTGTTGTTTAAAGTTTGCCACAAGCCACCTGGGAGACACACCAAACATGTGGAAGAAGGTGCTCTGGTCAGATGAAACCAAAATTGAACTTTTTGGCAACAATGCAAAACGTTATGTTTGGCGTAAAAGCAACACAGCTCATCACCCTGAACACAACATCCCCACTGTCAAACATGGTGGTGGCAGCATCATGGTTTGGGCCTGCTTTTCTTCAGCAGGGACAGGGAAGATGGTTAAAATTGATGGGAAGATGGATGGAGCCAAATACAGGACCATTCTGGAAGAAAACCTGATGGAGTCTGCAAAAGACCTGAGACTGGGACGGAGATTTGTCTTCCAACAAGACAATGATCCAAAACATAAAGCAAAATCTACAATGGAATGGTTCAAAACTAAACATATCCAGGTGTTAGAATGGCCAAGTCAAAGTCCAGACCTGAATCCAATCGAGAATCTGTGGAAAGAACTGAAAACTGCTGTTCACAAATGCTCTCCATCCAACCTCACTGAGCTCGAGCTGTTTTGCAGGGAGGAATGGGAAAAATTTCAGTCTCTCGATGTGCAAAACTGATAGAGACATACCCCAAGCGACTTACAGCTGTAATCGCAGCAAAAGGTGGCGCTACAAAGTATTAACTTAAGGGGGCTGAATAATGTTGCACGCCCAATTTTTCCGTTTTTAATTTGTTAAAAAAGTTTGAAATATCCAATAAATGTCGTTCCACTTCATGATTGTGTCCCACTTGTTGTTGATTCTTTAAAAAAAATACAGTTTTATATCTTTATGTTTGAAGCCTGAAATGTGGCAAAAGGTCGCAAAGTTCAAGGGGGCCGAATACTTTCGCAAGGCACTGTACATGTCCTTGTTTACACACGACGCCGAGAAACATAGGAACAACTGTAATATCCTATGTTTCTCGGCGTCGTGTGTAAACAAGGACATGTATAATATACATCTAGCTGGTTTTTCCTGTTGATTGGATGGCCTTGAACAGAGCTCATCCAGTTCGTTCTCCAGTGATTTGTACGTTCGCCAATAGAATGGAGGGTAGAGGCAGTTTATGTACTCTCCAACATAGTTTTGTCAGGGTGCCTTCAGGTAGGCCTCTCTTATGCCACCTTTTTCTTTTTCGGGTCTCTGGGATCAGGGCCTGGTCCGGGGTGACCAGTACGTCCTCTGACTCCGACTTGTTGAAGTACAAATCTTCATCCAAATAGAGGTGTGTGATTACTGTTCTGATGTCCAGAAGCGCTTTTTGGTCATAGGAAACTATGGCGGAAACATTATGTACAAAACATTTGAGATCAGCTAAAAAAACACAAAATAAGGTTAGTCAGAAGCCCATAAAACGTCTGCTTTCCATTGCAGCGCCGTTCTCACGGCTGTGGGACAGGCTGGGAACTGGGACAGGACCAACATGCCCTCCTCTCTGAGACGCTGGGAGAAGCCGCACGCATGCATGTACACACACACACACACACACACAGACACACACACGGACACACACACACACACACACACACACACACACACACACACACACACACACACACACACACACACACACACACACACACACACACACACACACAGACACACACACAGACACACACACACACACACAGACACACACACAGACACACACACACACACACACACACACAGACACACACACAGACACACACACAGATGCACACACACACACACAGACACACACACACAGTAAGAACATGTCTGTTATGCTCTTTCAATTTCCTTCCCATGTAAGGTAAACTTAAACGGCCTGCTTCTCTGGTTCCCCACTGGTTTTGTAGGCCGGTGAATATGTGTGTGTGTGTGTGTGTGTGTGTGTGTGTGTGTGTGCGTGCGTGCGCGTGCGCGTGCACGTGTGTGTGTGTGTGTGTGTGTGTGTGCCAGCTCCACTAGGCCAGTGTATATAGCCAGTGGCTGTAGTTTTAGGCAGAGTCAGGGTAGGGGGATACAGGCAGGTTACAGTCTATAAAGTCACTAGAGGGGGACTGCTGTTCATGAAGACAGTGTTTGCACATGGACAAGCTAAGACTGGTGCCCAATAGACTAACACACTTACCCTCATCTAACCCTTGAGCTCTCTCTTGTTTCTCTCTCTCTTTCTCACTCTCTCTTTCTCTCTCTCTCGCTCACTTTCTCTCTCTCTTAAAGGGCGTGTTATATCACAACCTTGCTTACATTGTAAGAATAATTCTGTTTTTGAGTTATTACACTGGGTTATTATCACAGTATTCAGCCTGTAGATAAGGACCCTCTGATATCATCTGACTGTTATATTGTACCTTAACCTTTTGTGACTAGGGGGCAGTATTTTCATTTTTGGAAAAATAACGTTCCCGTAGTAAATGGGATATTTTGTCAGGACAAGACGCTAGAATATGCATATAATTGACAGCTTAGGATAGAAAACACACTAAAAATATTGTCTGTAGATAAGGACCCTCTGATATCATCTGACTGTTATATTGTACCTTAACCTATAAGAGGTGAGGACCCTCTGATATCATCTGACTGTTATATTGTACCTTAACCAATAAGAGGTGAGGACCCTCTGATATCATCTGACTCTTATATTGTACCTTAACCTATAAGAGGTGAGGACCCTCTGATATCATCTGACTGTTATATTGTACCTTAACCTGTCTCCATTGCACCACTGACAAGTCCAACAATTGTCTCCCCTTTAGAAATAACTGATGTTACTCTGGAGACGATTTACCTTCTGTGACTTGCGTGGTCTTCACCATCCTGCATTTAGAAACCTGCAAGATGTCGATATTCACTATCTGTGCTGGTTCACAGTATCTTCCGGCCTTTAGACACTTGTGTATTTGTCTCTCTCACTGTCAGCTCTCACCGTCTCTCCGTGTCTCAGAGAAAGAGTTGAGGTGTTCTTCAGTTGGTTTTCATAGAGAAATATCACCTGTAGGTTCAGTGTTGAGTAAGGTATCTTGGTCTGTAGCCAGCTGAGATTGTTGGTCTAATGCTTTTGAGACAGTGACAGGCCAGTATATCCTTTCCAAAAACCGGGCCTCAACAAAGACTGAGAGGAGCTTAACACACTGATGGTTTTATCTGAGAGACGTCTCAGTTAAGGTAAAGTGAATAACATCTAGAAGTTATGGTAAATGGTAAACAAAAATAAACAATTACCCTTCTATGGTTCTTTTCATTTTCTGTTTTTTATTCCCGACTGTCTCTCTCTCTCCTCCCGACTGTCTCTCTCTCCTCCTGACTGTCTCTCTCTCCTCCCGACTGTCTCTCTCTCCTCCCGACTGTCTCTCTCTCTCTCCTCCCGACTGTCTCTCTCTCTCTCCTCCCGACTGTCTCTCTCTCCTCCCGACTGTCTCTCTCTAATCCTGACTGTCTCTCTCTCCTCCCGACTGTCTCTCTCTCCTCCCGACTGTCTCTCTCTCCTCCCGACTGTCTCTCTCTCTCCTCCCGACTGTCTCTCTCTCTCCTCCCGACTGTCACTCTCTCTCCTCCCGACTGTCTCTCTCTCTCTCCTCCCGACTGTCTCTCTCTCTCCTCCCGACTGTCTCTCTCTCTCCTCCCGACTGTCTCTCTCTCTCCTCCCGACTGTTTCTCTCTCTCCTCCCGACTGTCTCTCTCTCTCCTCCCGACTGTTTCTCTCTCTCCTCCCGACTGTCTCTCTCTCTCTCCTCCCGACTGTTTCTCTCTCTCCTCCCGACTGTCTCTCTATCTCCTCCCGACTGTCTCTCTCTCTCCTTCCGACTGTCTCTCTCTCTCCTTCCGACTGTCTCTCTCTCTCCTCCCGACTGTCTCTCTCTCTCCTCCCGACTGTCTCTCTCTCCTCTCCCGACTATCTCTCTCTCCTCCCGACTGTCTCTCTCTCCTCCGGACTGTCTCTCTCTCTCTTCTCCCGACTGTCTCTGTCTCTCCTCCCGACTCTCTCTCTCCTCCCGACTGTCTCTCTCTCTCCTCCCGACTGTCTCTCTCTCTCCTCCCGACTCTCTCTCTCCTCCCGACTGTCTCTCTCTCTCCTCCCGACTGTCTTTCTCTCCTCCCGACTGTCTCTCTCTCTCCTCCCAACTGTCTATCTCTCTCCTCCCGACTGTCTATCTCTCTCCTCCCGACTGTCTCTCTCTGTCCTCCCGACTGTCTCTCTCTCTCCTCCCAACTGTCTCTCTCTCTCCTCCCGACTGTCTCTCTCTCTCCTCCCGACTGTCTCTCTCTCCTCCCGACTGTCTCTCTCTCTCCTCCCGACTGTCTCTCTCTCTCTCCTCCCGACTGTCTCTCTCTCCTCCCGACTGTCTCTCTCTAATCCTGACTGTCTCTCTCTCCTCCCGACTGTCTCTCTCTCCTCCCGACTGTCTCTCTCTCCTCCCGACTGTCTCTCTCTCTCCTCCCGACTGTCTCTCTCTCTCCTCCCGACTGTCACTCTCTCTCCTCCCGACTGTCTCTCTCTCTCTCCTCCCGACTGTCTCTCTCTCTCCTCCCGACTGTCTCTCTCTCTCCTCCCGACTGTCTCTCTCTCTCCTCCCGACTGTTTCTCTCTCTCCTCCCGACTGTCTCTCTCTCTCCTCCCGACTGTTTCTCTCTCTCCTCCCGACTGTCTCTCTCTCTCTCCTCCCGACTGTTTCTCTCTCTCCTCCCGACTGTCTCTCTATCTCCTCCCGACTGTCTCTCTCCTCTCCTTCCGACTGTCTCTCTCTCTCCTTCCGACTGTCTCTCTCTCTCCTCCCGACTGTCTCTCTCTCTCCTCCCGACTGTCTCTCTCTCCTCCCGACTATCTCTCTCTCCTCCCGACTGTCTCTCTCTCCTCCGGACTGTCTCTCTCTCTCTTCTCCCGACTGTCTCTGTCTCTCCTCCCGACTCTCTCTCTCCTCCCGACTGTCTCTCTCTCTCCTCCCGACTGTCTCTCTCTCTCCTCCCGACTCTCTCTCTCCTCCCGACTGTCTCTCTCTCTCCTCCCGACTGTCTTTCTCTCCTCCCGACTGTCTCTCTCTCTCCTCCCAACTGTCTATCTCTCTCCTCCCGACTGTCTATCTCTCTCCTCCCGACTGTCTCTCTCTGTCCTCCCGACTGTCTCTCTCTCTCCTCCCAACTGTCTCTCTCTCTCTCCCGACTGTCTCTCTCTCTCCTCCCGACTGTCTCTCTCTCCTCCCGACTGTCTCTCTCTTTCCTCCCGACTGTCTCTCTCTCTCCTCCCAACTGTATCTCTCTCTATCCTCCCGACTGTCTCTCTCTCTCCTCCCGACTGTGTCTCTCTCTCGCCTCCCGACTGTCTCTCTCTCTCCTCCCTACTGTCTCTCTCTCTCTCCTCCCGACAGTGTCTCTCTCTCTCTCCTCCCGACTGTCTCTCTCTCTCTCTAACCTCCCGACTGTCTCTCTCTCTCTCTCCTCCCGACTGTCTTTCTCTCCTCCCGACTGTCTCTCTCTCTCCTCCCGACTGTCTCTCTCTCTCCTCCCGACAGTGTCTCTCTCTCTCCTCCCGACTGTCTCTCTCTCTCCTCCCTACTGTCACTCTCTCTCTCCTCCCGACTGTCTCTCTCTCTCCTCCCGACTGTCTCTCTCTCTCTCCTCCCGACTGTCTCTCTCTCTATCTCCTCCCGACTGTCTCTCTCTCCTCCCGACTGTCTCTCTCTCTCCTGCCGACTGTTTCTCTCTCTCCTCCCGACTGTTTCTCTCTCTCCTCCCGACTGTCTCTCTCTCTCCTCCCGACTATCTCTCTCTCTCCTCCCGACTGTCTCTCTCTCTCCTCCCGACTGTCTCTCTCTCCTCCCAACTGTCTCGCTCTCTCCTCCCGACTGTCTCTCTCCTCCTCCCGACTGTCTCTCTCTCTCTCTCCCGACTGTCCTCTCTCTCTCCTCCCGACTGTCTCTCTCTCCTCCTCCCGACTGTCTCTCTCTGTCCTCCCGACTGTCTCTCTCTCTCCTCCCAACTGTCTCTCTCTCTCCTCCCGACTGTCTCTCTCTCTCTCTCTCCTCCCGACTGTCTCTCTCTCCTCCCGACTGTCTCTCTCTTTCCTCCCGACTGCCTCTCTCTCTCCTCCCGACTGTATCTCTCTCTATCCTCCCGACTGTCTCTCTCTCTAATCCCGACTGTGTCTCTCTCTCGCCTCCCGACTGTCTCTCTCTCTCCTCCCTACTGTCTCTCTCTCTCCTCCCGACTGTCTCTCTCTCTCCTCCCGACTGTCTCTCTCTCTCTCTAACCTCCCGACTGTCTCTCTCTCTCTCTCTCTCGCCTCCCGACTGTCTCCTCTCTCTCCTCCCGACTGTCTCTCTCTCTCCTCCCGACTGTCTCTCTCTCTCCTCCCGACAGTGTCTCTCTCTCTCCTCCCGACTGTCTCTCTCTCTCTCCTCCCTACTGTCACTCTCTCTCTCCTCCCGACTGTCTCCTCTCTCCTCCCGACTGTCTCTCTCTCTCTCCTCCCGACTGTCTCTCTCTCTATCTCCTCCCGACTGTCTCTCTCTCCTCCCGACTGTCTCTCTCTCTCCTCCCGACTGTTTCTCTCTCTCCTCCCGACTGTTTCTCTCTCTTCCTCCCGACTGTCTCTCTCTCTCCTCCCGACTATCTCTCTCTCTCTCCTCCCGACTATCTCTCTCTCTCTCCTCCCGACTGTCTCTCTCTCCTCCCGACTGTCTCTCTCTCTCCTGCCGACTGTTTCTCTCTCTCTCCTCCCGACTGTTTCTCTCTCTCCTCCCGACTGTCTCTCTCTCTCCTCCCGACTATCTCTCTCTCTCCTCCCGACTGTCTCTCTCTCTCCTCCCGACTGTCTCTCTCTCTCCTCCCAACTGTCTCGCTCTCTCCTCCCGACTGTCTCTCTCCTCCTCCCGACTGTCTCTCTCTCTCCTCCCGACTGTCTCTCTCTCTCCTCCCGACTGTCTCTCTCTCTCCTCCCGACTGTCTCTCTCTCTCCTCCCGACTGTCTCTCTCTGTCCTCCCGACTGTCTCTCTCTCTCCTCCCAACTGTCTCTCTCTCTCCTCCCGACTGTCTCTCTCTCTCTCTCCTCCCGACTGTCTCTCTCTCCTCCCGACTGTCTCTCTCTTTCCTCCCGACTGCCTCTCTCTCTCCTCCCGACTGTATCTCTCTCTATCCTCCCGACTGTCTCTCTCTCTAATCCCGACTGTGTCTCTCTCTCGCCTCCCGACTGTCTCTCTCTCTCCTCCCTACTGTCTCTCTCTCTCCTCCCGACTGTCTCTCTCTCTCCTCCCGACTGTCTCTCTCTCTCTCTAACCTCCCGACTGTCTCTCTCTCTCTCTCTCGCCTCCCGACTGTCTCTCTCTCTCCTCCCGACTGTCTCTCTCTCTCCTCCCGACTGTCTCTCTCTCTCCTCCCGACAGTGTCTCTCTCTCTCCTCCCGACTGTCTCTCTCTCTCCTCCCTACTGTCACTCTCTCTCTCCTCCCGACTGTCTCTCTCTCTCCTCCCGACTGTCTCTCTCTCTCTCCTCCCGACTGTCTCTCTCTCTATCTCCTCCCGACTGTCTCTCTCTCCTCCCGACTGTCTCTCTCTCTCCTCCCGACTGTTTCTCTCTCTCCTCCCGACTGTTTCTCTCTCTCCTCCCGACTGTCTCTCTCTCTCCTCCCGACTATCTCTCTCTCTCTCCTCCCGACTATCTCTCTCTCTCTCCTCCCGACTGTCTCTCTCTCTCCTCCCGACTGTCTCTCTCTCTCCTCCCAACTGTCTCGCTCTCTCCTCCCGACTGTCTCTCTCTCCTCCCGACTGTCTCTTTCTCTCCTCCCGACTGTCTCTCTCTCTCCTCCCGACTGTCTCTCTCTCTCCTCCCGACTGTCTCTCTCCTCCCGACTGTCTCTCTCTCTCTCTCCTCCCGACTGTCTCTCTCTCTCTCTCCTCCCGACTGTCTCTCTCTCTCTCCTCCCGACTGTATCTCTCTCTCCTCCCGACTGTCTCTCTCTCTCCTCCCGACTATTTCTCTCTCTCCTCCCGACTGTCTCTCTCTCTCCTTCCGACTGTCTCTCTCTCTCCTCCCGACTGTCTCTCTCTCTCTCCCGACTGTCTCTCTCTCCTCCCGACTGTCTTTCTCTCCTCCCGACTGTCTCTCTCTCTCCTCCCGACTGTCTATCTCTCTCCTCCCGACTGTCTCTCTCTCTCCTTCCGACTGTCTCTCTCTCTCCTTCCGACTGTCTCTCTCTTTCCTTCTGACTGTCTCTCTCTCTCCTTCCGATTATCTCTCTCTCCTCCCGACTGTCTCTCTCTCTCTCCTCCCGACTGTCTCTCTCTCTCCTCCCGACTGTCTCTCTCTCCTCCCGACTGTCTCTCTCTCTCTCCTCCCGACTGTCTCTCTCTCTCCTCCCAACTGTCTCTCTCTCTCCTCCCGACTGTCTATCTCTCTCCTCCCGACTGTCTCTCTCTCTCTCCTCCCGACTGTCTCTCTCTCTCCTACCGACTGTCTCTCTCTCTCCTTCCGACTGTGTCTCTCTCTCTCCTTCCGACTATCTCTCTCTCCTCCCGACTGTCTCTCTCTCTCCTCCCGACTGTTTCTCTATCTCCTCCCGACTGTCTCTCTCTCTCTCCTCCCGACTGTTTCTCTCTCTCCTCCCGACTGTCTCTCTATCTCCTCCCGACTGTCTCTCTCTCTCCTTCCGACTGTCTCTCTCTCTCCTTCCGACTGTCTCTCTCTCTCCTCCCGACTGTCTCTCTCTCTCCTCCCGACTGTCTCTCTCTCCTCCCGACTATTTCTCTCTCCTCCCGACTGTCTCTCTCTCCTCCGGACTGTCTCTCTCTCTCTCCTCCCGACTGTCTCTGTCTCTCCTCCCGACTCTCTCTCTCCTCCCGACTCTCTCTCTCCTCCCGACTGTCTCTCTCTCTCCTCCCGACTGTCTCTCTCTCTCCTCCCGACTCTCTCTCTCCTCCCGACTGTCTCTCTCTCTCCTCCCGACTGTCTTTCTCTCCTCCCGACTGTCTCTCTCTCTCCTCCCAACTGTCTATCTCTCTCCTCCCGACTGTCTCTCTCTCTCCTCCCGACTGTCTCTCTCTGTCCTCCCGACTGTCTCTCTCTCTCCTCCCAACTGTCTCTCTCTCTCCTCCCGACTGTCTCTCTCTCTCCTCCCGACTGTCTCTCTCTCCTCCCGACTGTCTCTCTCTTTCCTCCCGACTGTCTCTCTCTCTCCTCCCGACTGTATCTCTCTCTATCCTCCCGACTGTCTCTCTCTCTCCTCCCGACTGTCTCTCTCTCTCCTCCCTACTGTCTCTCTCTCTCTCCTCCCGACAATGTCTCTCTCTCTCCTCCCGACTGTCTCTCTCTCTCTCTCTAACCTCCCGACTGTCTCTCTCTCTCTCTCCTCCCGACTGTCTTTCTCTCCTCCCGACTGTCTCTCTCTCTCCTCCCGACTGTCTCTCTCTCTCCTCCCGACAGTGGTCTCTCTCTCTCCTCCCGACTGTCTCTCTCTCTCCTCCCTACTGTCACTCTCTCTCTCCTCCCGACTGTCTCTCTCTCTCCTCCCGACTGTCTCTCTCTCTCTCCTCCCGACTGTCTCTCTCTCTATCTCCTCCCGACTGTCTCTCTCTCCTCCCGACTGTCTCTCTCTCCTCCTCCCTACTGTCACTCTCTCTCTCCTCCCGACTGTCTCTCTCTGCTCCTCCCGACTGTCTCTCTCTCTCTCCTCCCGACTGTCTCTCTCTCTATCTCCTCCCGACTGTCTCTCTCTCCTCCCGACTGTCTCTCTCTCTCCTGCCGACTGTTCTCTCTCTCCTCCCGACTGTTTTCTCTCTCTCCTCCCGACTGTCTCTCTCTCTCCTCCCGACTATCTCTCTCTCTCCTCCCGACTGTCTCTCTCTCTCCTCCCGACTGTCTCTCTCTCTCCTCCCAACTGTCTCGCTCTCTCCTCCCGACTGTCTCTCTCCTCCTCCCGACTGTCTCTCTCTCTCCTCCGACTGTCTCTCGCTCTCCTCCCGACTGTCCTCTCTCTCTCCTCCCGACTGTCTCTCTCTGTCCTCCCGACTGTCTCTCTCTCTCCTCCCACTGTCTCTCTCTCTCCTCCCGACTGTCTCTCTCTCTCTCTCCTCCCGACTGTCTCTCTCTCCTCCCGACTGTCTCTCTCTTTCCTCCCGACTGCCTCTCTCTCTCCTCCCGACTGTATCTCTCTCTATCCTCCCGACTGTCTCTCTCTCTAATCCCGACTGTGTCTCTCTCTCGCCTCCCGACTGTCTCTCTCTCTCCTCCCTACTGTCTCTCTCTCTCCTCCCGACTGTCTCTCTCTCTCCTCCCGACTGTCCTCTCTCTCTCTCTAACCTCCCGACTGTCTCTCTCTCTCTCTCTCGCCTCCCGACTGTCTCTCTCTCTCCTCCCGACTGTCTCTCTCTCTCCTCCCGACTGTCTCTCTCTCTCTCCTCCCGACAGTGTCTCTCTCTCTCCTCCCGACTGTCTCTCTCTCTCTCCTCCTACTGTCACTCTCTCTCTCCTCCCGACTGTCTCTCTCTCTCCTCCCGACTGTCTCTCTCTCTCTCCTCCCGACTTGTCTCTCTCTCTATCTCCTCCCGACTGTCTCTCTCTCCTCCCGACTGTCTCTCTCTCTCCTCCCGACTGTTTCTCTCTCTCCTCCCGACTGTTTCTCTCTCTCCTCCCGACTGTCTCTCTCTCTCCTCCCGACTATCTCTCTCTCTCTCCTCCCGACTATCTCTCTCTCTCTCCTCCCGACTGTCTCTCTCTCCTCCCGACTGTCTCTCTCTCTCCTGCCGACTGTTTCTCTCTCTCCTCCCCGACTGTTTCTCTCTCTCCTCCCGACTGTCTCTCTCTCTCCTCCCGACTATCTCTCTCTCTCCTCCCGACTGTCTCTCTCTCTCCTCCCGACTGTCTCTCTCTCTCCTCCCAACTGTCTCGCTCTCTCCTCCCGACTGTCTCTCTCCCTCCTCCCGACTGTCTCTCTCTCTCCTCCCGACTGTCTCTCTCTCTCCTCCCGACTGTCTCTCTCTCTCCTCCCGACTGTCTCTCTCTGTCCTCCCGACTGTCTCTCTCTCTCCTCCCAACTGTCTCTCTCTCTCCTCCCGACTGTCTCTCTCTCTCTCTCCTCCCGACTGTCTCTCTCTCCTCCCGACTGTCTCTCTCTTCCTCCCGACTGCCTCTCTCTCTCCTCCCGACTGTATCTCTCTCTATCCTCCCGACTGTCTCTCTCTCTAATCCCGACTGTGTCTCTCTCTCGCCTCCCGACTGTCTCTCTCTCTCCTCCCTACTGTCTCTCTCTCTCCTCCCGACTGTCTCTCTCTCTCCTCCCGACTGTCTCTCTCTCTCTCTAACCTCCCGACTGTCTCTCTCTCTCTCTCTCGCCTCCCGACTGTCTCTCTCTCTCCTCCCGACTGTCTCTCTCTCTCCTCCCGACTGTCTCTCTCTCTCCTCCCGACAGTGTCTCTCTCTCTCCTCCCGACTGTCTCTCTCTCTCCTCCCTACTGTCACTCTCTCTCTCCTCCCGACTGTCTCTCTCTCTCCTCCCGACTGTCTCTCTCTCTCTCCTCCCGACTGTCTCTCTCTCTATCTCCTCCCGACTGTCTCTCTCTCCTCCCGACTGTCTCTCTCTCTCCTCCCGACTGTTTCTCTCTCTCCTCCCGACTGTTTCTCTCTCTCCTCCCGACGTCTCTCTCTCTCCTCCCGACTATCTCTCTCTCTCTCCTCCCGACTATCTCTCTCTCTCTCCTCCCGACTTGTCCTCTCTCTCTCCTCCCGACTGTCTCTCTCTCTCCTCCCAACTGTCTCGCTCTCTCCTCCCGACTGTCTCTCTCTCCTCCCGACTGTCTCTTTCTCTCCTCCCGACTGTCTCTCTCTCTCCTCCCGACTGTCTCTCTCTCTCCTCCCGACTGTCTCTCTCCTCCCGACTGTCTCTCTCTCTCTCTCCTCCGACTGTCTCTCTCTCTCTCCTCCCGACTGTCTCTCTCTCTCTCCTCCCGACTGTATCTCTCTCTCCTCCCGACTGTCTCTCTCTCTCCTCCCGACTATTTCTCTCTCTCCTCCCGACTGTCTCTCTCTCTCCTTCCGACTGTCTCTCTCTCTCCTCCCGACTGTCTCTCTCTCTCTCCCGACTGTCTCTCTCTCCTCCCGACTGTCTTTCTCTCCTCCCGACTGTCTCTCTCTCTCCTCCCGACTGTCTATCTCTCTCCTCCCGACTGTCTCTCTCTCTCCTTCCGACTGTCTCTCTCTCTCCTTCCGACTGTCTCTCTCTTTCCTTCTGACTGTCTCTCTCTCTCCTTCCGATTATCTCTCTCTCCTCCCGACTGTCTCTCTCTCTCTCCTCCCGACTGTCTCTCTCTCTCCTCCCGACTGTCTCTCTCTCCTCCCGACTGTCCTCTCTCTCTCTCCTCCCGACTGTCTCTCTCTCTCCTCCCAACTGTCTCTCTCTCTCCTCCCGACTGTCTATCTCTCTCCTCCCGACTGTCTCTCTCTCTCTCCTCCCGACTGTCTCTCTCTCTCCTACCGACTGTCTCTCTCTCTCCTTCCGACTGTGTCTCTCTCTCTCCTTCCGACTATCTCTCTCTCCTCCCGACTGTCTCTCTCTCTCCTCCCGACTGTTTCTCTATCTCCTCCCGACTGTCTCTCTCTCTCTCCTCCCGACTGTTTCTCTCTCTCCTCCCGACTGTCTCTCTATCTCCTCCCGACTGTCTCTCTCTCTCCTTCCGACTGTCTCTCTCTCTCCTTCCGACTGTCTCTCTCTCTCCTCCCGACTGTCTCTCTCTCTCCTCCCGACTGTCTCTCTCTCCTCCCGACTATTTCTCTCTCCTCCCGACTGTCTCTCTCTCCTCCGGACTGTCTCTCTCTCTCTCCTCCCGACTGTCTCTGTCTCTCCTCCCGACTCTCTCTCTCCTCCGACTCTCTCTCTCCTCCCGACTGTCTCTCTCTCTCCTCCCGACTGTCTCTCTCTCTCCTCCCGACTCTCTCTCTCCTCCCGACTGTCTCTCTCTCTCCTCCCGACTGTCTTTCTCTCCTCCCGACTGTCTCTCTCTCTCCTCCCAACTGTCTATCTCTCTCCTCCCGACTGTCTCTCTCTCTCCTCCCGACGTCTCTCTCTGTCCTCCCGACTGTCTCTCTCTCTCCTCCCAACTGTCTCTCTCTCTCCTCCCGACTGTCTCTCTCTCTCCTCCCGACTGTCTCTCTCTCTCCCGACTGTCTCTCTCTTTCCTCCCGACTGTCTCTCTCTCTCCTCCCGACTGTATCTCTCTCTATCCTCCCGACTGTCTCTCTCTCTCCTCCCGACTGTCTCTCTCTCCCTCCTACTGTCTCTCCTCTCTCCTCCCGACAATGTCTCTCTCTCTCCTCCCGACTGTCTCTCTCTCCTCTAACCTCCCGACTGTCTCTCTCTCTCTCTCCTCCCGACTGTCTTTCTCTCCTCCCACTGTCTCTCTCTCTCCTCCCGACTGTCTCTCTCTCTCCTCCCGACAGTGTCTCTCTCTCTCCTCCCGACTGTCTCTCTCTCTCCTCCCTACTGTCACTCTCTCTCTCCTCCCGACTGTCTCTCTCTCTCCTCCCGACTGTCTCTCTCTCTCTCCTCCCGACTGTCTCTCTCTCTATCTCCTCCCGACTGTCTCTCTCTCCTCCCGACTGTCTCTCTCTCTCCTCCCGACTGTTTCTCTCTCTCCTCCCGACTGTTTCTCTCTCTCCTCCCGACTGTCTCTCTCTCTCTCTCCCGACTATCTCTCTCTCTCCTCCCGACTGTCTCTCTCTCTCCTCCCGACTGTCTCTGTCTCTCCTCCCGACTGTCTCGCTCTCTCCTCCCGACTGTCTCTCTCTCTCCTCCCGACTGTCTCTCTCTCTCCTCCCGACTGTCTCTCTCTCTCCTCCCGACTGTCTCTCTCTCTCCTCCCGACTGTCTCTCTCTGTCCTCCCGACTGTCTCTCTCTCTCCTCCCGACTGTCTCTCACTCTCCTCCCGACTGTCTCTCTCTCTCCTCCCGACTGTCTCTCTCTCCTCCCGACTGTCTCTCTCTTTCCTCCCGACTGTCTCTCTCTCTCCTCCCGACTGTATCTCTCTCTATCCTCCGACTGTCTCTCTCTCTAATCCCGACTGTGTCTCTCTCTCGCCTCCCGACTGTCTCTCTCTCTCCTCCCGACTGTCTCTCTCTCTCCTCCCGACTGTTTCTCTATCTCCTCCCGACTGTCTCTCTCTCTCTCCTCCCGACTGTTTCTCTCTCTCCTCCCGACTGTCTCTCTATCTCCTCCCGACTGTCTCTCTCTCTCCTTCCGACTGTCTCTCTCTCTCCTTCCGACTGTCTCTCTCTCTCCTCCCGACTGTCTCTCTCATCCTCCCGACTGTCTCTCTCTCCTCCCGACTATTTCTCTCTCCTCCCGACTGTCTCTCTCTCCTCCGGACTGTCTCTCTCTCTCTCCTCCCCGACTGTCTCTGTCTCTCCTCCCGACTCTCTCTCTCCTCCCGACTCTCTCTCTCCTCCCGACTGTCTCTCTCTCTCCTCCCGACTGTCTCTCTCTCTCTCCTCCCGACTCTCTCTCTCCTCCCGACTGTCTCTCTCTCTCCTCCCGACTGTCTTTCTCTCCTCCCGACTGTCTCTCTCTCTCCTCCCAACTGTCTATCTCTCTCCTCCCGACTGTCTCTCTCTCCTCCTCCCGACTGTCTCTCTCTGTCCTCCCGACTGTCTCTCTCTCTCCTCCCAACTGTCTCTCTCTCTCCTCCCGACTGTCTCTCTCTCTCCTCCCGACTGTCTCTCTCTCCTCCCGACTGTCTCTCTCTTTCCTCCCGACTGTCTCTCTCTCCTCCCGACTGTATCTCTCTCTATCCTCCCGACTGTCTCTCTCTCTCCTCCCGACTGTCTCTCTCTCTCCTCCCTACTGTCTCTCTCTCTCTCCTCCCGACAATGTCTCTCTCTCTCCTCCCGACTGTCTCTCTCTCTCTCTAACCTCCCGACTGTCTCTCTCTCTCTCTCCTCCCGACTGTCTTTCTCTCCTCCCGACTGTCTCTCTCTCTCCTCCCGACTGTCTCTCTCTCCTCCCCGACAGTGTCTCTCTCTCTCCTCCCGACTGTCTCTCCTCTCTCCTCCCTACTGTCACTCTCTCTCTCCTCCCGACTGGTCTCTCTCTCTCCTCCCGACTGTCTCTCTCTCTCTCCTCCCGACTGTCTCTCTCTCTTATCTCCTCCCGACTGTCTCTCTCTCCTCCCGACTGTCTCTCTCTCTCCTCCCGACTGTTTCTCTCTCTCCTCCCCGACTGTTTCTCTCTCTCTCCCGACTGTCTCTCTCTCTCTCCTCCGACTATCTCTCTCTCTCTCCCGACTGTCTCTCTCTCTCCTCCCGACTGTCTCTGTCTCTCCTCCCGACTGTCTCGCTCTCTCCTCCCGACTGTCTCTCTCTCTCCTCCCGACTGTCTCTCTCTCTCCTCCCGACTGTCTCTCTCTCTCCTCCCGACTGTCTCTCTCTCTCCTCCCGACTGTCTCTCTCTGTCCTCCCGACTGTCTCTCTCTCTCCTCCCGACTGTCTCTCACTCTCCTCCCGACTGTCTCTCTCTCTCCTCCCGACTGTCTCTCTCTCCTCCCGACTGTCTCTCTCTTTCCTCCCGACTGTCTCTCTCTCTCCTCCCGACTGTATCTCTCTCTATCCTCCCGACTGTCTCTCTCTCTAATCCCGACTGTGTCTCTCTCTCGCCTCCCGACTGTCTCTCTCTCTCCTCCCTACTGTCTCTCTCTCCTCCCGACTGTCTCTCTCTCTCCTCCCGACTGTCTCTCTCTCTCTCTAACCTCCCGACTGTCTCTCTCTCTCTCGCCTCCCGACTGTCTCTCTCTCTCCTCCCGACTATCTCTCTCTCTCCTCCCGACTGTCTCTCTCTCTCCTCCCGACAGTGTCTCTCTCTCTCCTCCCGACTGTCTCTCTCTCTCCTCCGTACTGTCACTCTCCTCTCCTCCCGACTGTCTCTCTCTCTCCTCCCGACTGTCTCTCTCTCTCCTCCCGACTGTCTCTCTCTCTATCTCCTCCCGACTGTCTCTCTCTCCTCCCGACTGTCTCTCTCTCCTCCCGACTGTTTCTCTCTCTCCTCCCGACTGTTTCTCTCTCTCCTCCCGACTGTCTCTCTCTCTCCTCCGACTGTCCTCTCTCTCCTCCCGACTGTCTCTCTCTCTCTCCTCCCGACTATCTCTCTCTCTCTCCTCCGACTGTCTCTCTCTCTCCTCCCGACTGTCTCTCTCTCTCCTCCCGACTGTCTCTCTCCCCGACTGTCTCTCTCTCCTCTCCTCCCGACTGTCTCTCTCTCTCTCCTCCGACTGTCTCTCTCTCTCCTCCGACTGTACTCTCTCTCTCCTCCCGACTGTCTCTCTCTCTCCTCCCGACTATTTCTCTCTCTCCTCCCGACTGTCTCTCTCTTTCCTCCCGACTGTCTCTCTCTCTCCTCCCGACTGTATCTCTCTCTATCCTCCCGACTGTCTCTCTCTCTCCTCCCGACTGTGTCTCTCTCTCGCCTCCCGACTGTCTCTCTCTCTCCTCCCTACTGTCTCTCTCTCTCCTTCCGACTGTCTCTCTCTCTCCTCCCGACTGTCTCTCTCTCCTCCCGACTGTCTCTCTCTCCTCCGGACTGTCTCGACTGTCTCTCTCTCTCTCCTCCCGACTGTCTCTCTCTCTCTCCTCCCGACTGTCTCTCTCTCTCCTCCCGACTGTCACTCTCTCTCCTCCCGACTGTATCTCTCTCTCTCTCCGACTGTCTCTCTCTCTCCTCCCGACTGTCTCTCTCTCTCCTCCCGACTGTCTCTCTCTCTCCTCTGACGGTTTCTCTCTCCTCCCGACTGTCCTCTCCTCCTCCGACTGTTTCTCTTCTCTCTCCCGACTGTCTCTCTCTCTCTCCTCCCGACTGTTTCTCTTCACTCCCGACTGTCTCTCTATCTCCTCCCGACTGTCTCTATCTCTCCTTCCGACTGTCTCTCTCTCTCCTCCGACTGTCTCTCTCTCTCCTCCCGACTGTCTCTCTCTCTCCTCCCGACTGTCTCTCTCTCCTCCCGACTATCTCTCTCTCCTCCCGACTGTCTCTCTCTCCTCCGGACTGTCTCTCTCTCTCCTCCCGACTGTCTCTCTCTCTCCTCCCGACTCTCTCTCTCCTCCCGACTGTCTCTCTCTCTCCTCCCGACTGTCTCTCTCTCTCCTCCCGACTCTCTCTTCTCCTCCGACTGTCTCTCTCTCCTCCCGACTGTCTCTCTCTCTCCTCCCGACTGTCTCTCTCTCTCCTCCGACTGTCTCTCTCTCTCTCTCTCTAACCTCCCGACTGTCTCTCTTCTCTCGCCTCCGACTGTCTCTCTCTCTCCTCCCGACTGTCTCTCTCTCTAATCCCGACTGTGTCTCTCTCTCGCTCCCGACTGTCTCTCTCTCTCCTCCCTACTGTCTCTCTCTCTCCTCCGACTGTCTCTCTCTCTCCTCCCGACTGTCTCTCTCTCTCTCTACCTCCCGACTGTCTCTCTCTCTCTCGCCTCCCGACTGTCTCTCTCTCTCCTCCCGACTGTCTCTCTCTCTCTCTCCCGACTGTCTCTCTCCTCCGACTGTCTCTCTCTCTCCTCCCGTACTGTCACTCTCTCTCTCCTCCCGACTGTCTCTCTCTCTCCTCCCCGACTGTCTCCCTCTCTCCTCCCGACTGTCTCTCTCTCTTCTCCTCCCGACTGTCCTCTCCTCTCCTCCCGACTGTCTCTCTCTCTCCTCCGACTGTTTCTCTCTCTCTCTCCCGACTGTTCTCTCTCTCCTCCCGAACTGTCTCTCTCTCTCTCCTCCCGACTGTCTCTCTCTCTCCTCCCGACTATCTCCTCTTCTCTCTCCTCCCGACTATCTCTCTCTCTCTCCTCCCGACTGTCTCTCTCTCTCCTCCGACTGTCTCTCCTCTCCTCCCAACTGTCTCTCTCTCTCCTCCCGACTGTCTCTCTCTCTCTCCCCCGACTGTCTCTCTCTCTCCTCGACTGTCTTCTCTCTCTCCTCCCGACTGTCTCTCTCTCCCTCCCGACTGTCTCTCTCCTCCCGACTGTCTCTCTCTCTCTCTCCTCCCGACTGTCTCTCTCTCTCTCTCCTCCGACTGTCTCTCTCTCTCCTCCCGACTGTCTCTCTCTCTCCTCCCGACTGTCTCTCTCTCTCTCCCGACTATTTCTCTCTCTCCTCCCGACTGTCTCTCTCTTTCTCCCGACTGTCTCTCTCTCTCCTCCCGACTGTCTCTCTCTCTATCCTCCCGACTGTCTCTCTCTCTCCTCCCGACTGT
>NC_034198.2:32170285-32204701 GCF_002021735.2 Oncorhynchus kisutch | reverse complement strand
CACCCACTCCCTCTCTTTCACTCACCCACTCCCTCTCTTTCACTCACCCACTCCCTCTCTTTCACTCACCCACTCCCTCTCTTTCACTCACCCACTCATAGCAGGTAGAGAGAACGAGTGCTAGAGACAAGAAAAAACAGATGGAGGGATGAGTCGGGAAAATTACCTTTTATTCAAATGAGACTTACATTACCCTTAGGCCCTCTATAGCTCTGGTGGTCTCCCTCTCTCCCGCTAAACCTTTCACTCTCCCTCTCTTGCTCTCTCTCTCTCTCTCTCTCTACCTCTCTCTCCCCCTCTCTCCCTCTCTCTCCCTCTCTCTCTTTCTTTACCTCCCCCTCCCTCTCTCTGATAACTGATGATCCACCCCCTGTCTGAAAGCAGATCTTATCAGACAATAATGTAGTGAACTTACCGTAACAGGTACAACCTACACGGGAAGTATCAGTGGCAGAAAGAGCTGCAGGGTGAGAGAGAGTCATACAATTGTCTTATCATGTGGCTGACTAACTGTTAAAATAAAAATGTCAAGTGATAATGTGCTGTAATTACTCTGCTAGTGGCTTGATGTTATCACCAGCCTGTATAAAGCACCCATTGTTCTCTTAGTGATGATTTCAACAGGAGAGTGTGTGGTGGGGCTATGTAATAGTTGTAGTAATGTGTGTTGATTGGATATGAGTGTGTATATAGGGACAGTGTGGGTGGATGAGGAGACCTCTCTACCAGGAGTACAGTATCTCTATTTACCATGGAACTAACAAGAGGCCTGTTCTCTCGCATTTCCTCTCAACCTCTTCTCCTCTTCTCTACTGCTCTTCTCTTCGGCTCTCCACTCTCTTGCGCTCTATATTGTGATTAATGTGTGTGGTGTGTATGACTGTTCAGTCCTGTGATTAGGGTGTGTGTGTGGTGTGTATGACTGTTCAGTGATGTGTGCGTGTGTGTGTGTGTGTGTGTGTGTGTGTGTGTGTGTGTGTGTGTGTGTGTGTGTGTGTGTGTGTGTGTGTGTGTGTGTGTGTGTGTGTGTGTGATTGTTCAGTAATGTGATTCGGTTTTGTGGTTGATACTAGACATCTCAGTGGAATCATTAATATCTCAGCTTGAATAAAAATGTAGAAATGACTTAATTAGAGATGACTCACTGTGTGTGTGTATGTGTTTATGTGCACATTGCCTACATATACACGTATAGTTTCCCATAATTCCAAGGCTCTATGCTGACAATTTTTGCAAGGAGCACGTGCACTTAGTGGAAAAATGTAGGAGCACAAAATAATATTTGATGTAACAAGACGTTTTCTTTATAGTAATGGTGGGAAGCATGGCATTCATGAATCTGTGCTCAGTGTATTCTCCATGACACTCAGGACTGTGGTACAGGAAGTAATTCTCCATGACACTCAGGACTGTGGTACAGGAAGTAATCATTGCAACATTTATCAGTTGGGTGATTATTTTCTAGATGCACTGCTCCAGGTCGCACGGCAAAATATTTAGGTCCATGTGCAAGTAAAATGGTTGCACTGTAGAGCCCTAATTTCTGCCTCTCCTCCTCCCTCAACCCCTTTCTCCCTCCTCAACTGTATCATCAGAGGTCCTGTATGTCTGTCCATCTGTCTGTCCATATCCTCCCTCCTCTGTCCCCCTCCACATTAGTAGACCATGTATCATGTTTCTGTATCTGGTCTGTCCTGGGTCACACAACGTATCACCTCCTAGCAGCAGGCTAATACCCGCACTGGATTTGTGTGTGTTTAGAGGAAAGCTCCCTCTGTGTGTGTGTGTGTGTGTGTGTGTGTGTGTGTGTGTGTGTGTGTGTGTGTGTGTGTGTGTGTGTGGTGTGTGTGTGTGTGTGTGTGTGTGTGTGTGTGTGTGTGTGTGTGTGTGTGGTGTGTGTGTGGTGTGTGTGTGTGTTTGAAACCAGTAATTGGGAAAAAGGTGCAGTGGATTTACAGTTAAACTAGGGCCTATGAAGGAATGTGAAACAAACAAGGTGATGGTAGATGGTACTGTAGATGTTTGATGTGGTGGATTCATCATGCCCATACAGACACATCTGGCACTGCAGAGGGCATGGCAATCTCCCTCTGTCTTTAGGTGTGGCAGTGATAGACCACGCACGTGCACACACACACCCTGTTTATTCCCTCACCCTGTTTATTCACACACCCTGTTTATTCACTCACCCTGTTTATTCACACACCCTGTTTATTCACACACCCTGTTTATTCCCTCACCCTGTTTATTCCCTCACCCTGTTTATTCACACACCCTGTTTATTCACACACCCTGTTTATTCACACACCCTGTTTATTCCCTCACCCTGTTTATTCACCCACCCTGTTTATTCACCCACCCTGTTTATTCACACACCCTGTTTATTCAGGGAGTGAATTGAAAAATATAAATAATTGCAATGTTTTCAATTGGGGGGTTTCAATTCATCCCCAGCATTGAATTACAATGGAATTGACCTCAACCCTGATATCCACCACCTCTGAAGGTCAAACCACTGGTGTTGTCAGTGTCATTTTTGATGGGCTAGTAACCTTTCTTTGTCCATGTGTTTGGAGTTGTAACCTTTCTTTCCGTGTGTGTGTGTGTGTGTGTGTTTGTGTGTGTGAGTGTGTGTGAGTGTGTGTGTTTGGGTGTGTGTGTGTGTTTGGGTGTATGTGTGTGTGTGTGTGTGTGTGTGTGTGTTTGGGTGTGTGTGTGTGTGTGTATGTGTGTGGGTGTGTGTGTGTGTGTGTTTGGGTGTATGTGTGTGTGTGTTTGGGTGTGTGTGTGTGTTTGGGTGTATGTGTGTGTGTGTGTGTATGTGTGTGTGTGTGTGTGTGTGTGTGTATCTGGTGTAGCGTGACCCCCTTTCGTCATGAATCACTGTCAGAATCAAATGACACGAACAAAGCCCCTGTCCCAGGCTGGATAATGCCTGTGTGTGTGTGTACTTGTGGGGGTGTGTGTCAGGCGTCTCCAGCTGTAGCTCTTCATTAGTTGGTCAATGGCAAACCTTCCCGCAGAGTTGATGAAAATTCATTGAGTGTGAGATGGGCATCATTCTGTTAGATGAATATTGCAGGCTGCACCGCACCGGGTGACAAAGCCCTCCATCCATCTGATAGGAGGGAGGGATGGATGGAGGGAGCGAAAAAAGACGAGGAATGAGGTTGATTGTCTGGAGCTTGGAGAAAAAAACGGCATTTTTGTCACTTTGTATGTGTGTGTCAGATGTGCCACACAAGGGACTGTTAAATAAATGATGTTTGAAATGAGAACAGCTCTCCCCAGGTTTGGTTTATCAGAAGTGGCTGTTTAGCTCACTCACGCAAACACACACAACATTCCTTCCCTCTCCCGAATCTCTGTTAGGGTGGCAAAAGTTTGGGTTGCATTACAGAGCTCAGCTAAGCAAACACTGTGATAAAGAGAGGGATTGAACCCTTGTTTAGCAGAAGGAAACGGAGGACCCAGGATTTACCCCTGTATCCCTACAGGTCCCGACAGGAAACAGAGTTAAGTAACCAAACTGTTCGTGCTGTGACTCCTGGTTGCTAAGTTTGCACTGCGGGTGTTATAATATCATTACTTCTGTCATGTATGTTACTTCGCAATGGTTGTCTTCCCCCAGACAAAACCTGCCCTTCTGTCACGGCTGATGAAAGGAGGGGACCAAGGTGTTGTCTTCCCCCAGACAAAACCTGCCCTTCTGTCACGGCTGATGAAAGGAGGGGACCAAGGTGTTGTCTTCCCCCAGACAAAACCTGCCCTTCTGTCACGGCTGATGAAAGGAGGGGACCAAGGTGTTGTCTTCCCCCAGACAAAACCTGCCCTTCTGTCACGGCTGATGAAAGGAGGGGACCAAGGTGTTGTCTTCCCCCAGACAAAACCTGCCCTTCTGTCACGGCTGATGAAAGAAGGGGACCAAGGTGTTGTCTTCCCCCAGACAAAACCTGCCCTTCTGTCACGGCTGATGAAAGGAGGGGACCAAGGTGTTGTCTTCCCCCAAGACAAAACCTGCCCTTCTGTCATGGCTGATGAAAGGAGGGGTCCAAGGTGTTGTCTTCCCCCAGACAATACCTTCCCTTCTGTCACGGCTGATGAAAGGAGGGGACCAAGGTGTTGTCTTCCCCCAAGACAAAACCTGCCCTTCTGTCACAGCTGATGAAAGGAGAGGACCAAGGTCTTGTCTTCCCCCAGACAAAACCTGCCCTTCTGTCACAGCTGATGAAAGGAGAGGACCAAGGTGTTGTCTTCCCCCAGACAAAACCTGCCCTTCTGTCACAGCTGATGAAAGGAGAGGACCAAGGTGCAGCGTACATTTTCTTTATTAACTAAAACATTACGCCAAACAAAACAATAAACACTACAAAACCAAACCGTGAAGCTCAAAGGATATGTGCCCTAAACAAAGTCAACTTCCCACGAACACAGGTGGGGAAAAAGGGTGCCTAAGTATGGTTCCCAATCAGAGACAACGATAGCCAAAACATAGAGATCGAAAATCATAGAAACACAAACATAGAAATGCCCACCCCAACTCACACCTTGACCAAACCAAAATAGAGTCATGAAAAGGATCAAATCAAATGTATTTATATAGCCCTTCGTACATCAGCTGATATCTCAAAGTGCTGTACAGAAACCCAGCCTAAAACCCCAAACAGCAAGCAATGCAGGTGTAGAAGCACGGTGGCTAGGAAAAACTCGCTAGAAAGGCCAAAACCTAGGAAGAAACCTAGAGAGGAACCAGGCTATGAGGGGTGGCCAGTCCTCTTCTGGCTGTGCCGGGTGGAGATTATAACAGAACATGGCCAAGATGTTCAAATGTTCATAAATGACCAGCATGGTCAAATAATAATAATCACAGGCAGAACAGTTGAAACTGGAGCAGCAGCACGGCCAGGTGGACTGGGGACAGCAAGGAGTCATCATGCCAGGTAGTCCTGAGGCATGGTCCTAGGGCTCAGGCCCTCCGAGAGAGAGAGAGAAAGAGAGAATTAGAGAGAGCATACTTTCACACAGGACACTGGATAAGACAGGAGAAGTACTCCAGATATAACAAACTGACCCTAGCCCCCCGACACATAAACTACTGCAGCATAAATAC
This sequence comes from Oncorhynchus kisutch, assembly GCF_002021735.2. Lineage (NCBI taxonomy): Eukaryota > Metazoa > Chordata > Actinopteri > Salmoniformes > Salmonidae > Oncorhynchus > Oncorhynchus kisutch. The sequence goes on along the minus strand of NC_034198.2, from coordinate 32,199,591 downwards.
TGGAGGCTGAGACAGGAGGGGTCAGGAGACACTGTGGCCCCATCCGATGATACCCCCGGACAGGGCCAAACAGGAAGGATATAACCCCACCCACTTTGCCAAAGCACAGCCCCACACCACTGGAGGGATATCTTCAACCACCAACTTACCATCCTGAGACAAGGCCGAGTATAGCCCACAAGGATCTCTTGGTCAGGGCGTGACACCTTCTCTCTGCAAGCACTCTAAATAGAATTGTGTGTGTGTGTGTGTGTGTGTCGGGGAGAGGTCTAGGACTATAATGGAGGATTCCCACAGTCTTATTGTTACTCTGGATTCCTCCACAGTTCTCCTAACACTCTGCGGCTCTAGCCTTGGGATTGGGAGAGAAAGAGAGAGGCAAAGAAAGATAAAGAGAGAGAGAGGCATATCTAGTGAGAGGCAGAGATAGTGAGAGGCAGAGATAGTGAGAGGCAGAGGGAGGCAGAGGCAGAGATAGTGAGAGGCAGAGGGAGGCAGAGGCAGAGATAGTGAGAGGCAGAGGGAGGCATATCTAGTGAGAGGCAGAGATAGTGGGAGGCAGAGGCAGAGATAGTGAGAGGCAGAGGGAGGCAGAGGCAGAGATAGTGAGAGAGAGAGAGAGGCAGTGAAAGATAAAACACTACTGTCACGCCCTGACCTTAGAGCTTTTTATGTCTCTATGTTGGTTTGGTCAGGGTGTGATTTGGGTGGGCATTCTATCTTCTTTTTTCTATGTTTTTGTATTTCTTTGTTTTGGCTGAGTATGGTTCTCAATCGGGGACAGCTGTCTATCATTGTCTCTGATGGAGAACCATACTTAGGTAGCTTTTTCCCACATGGTTTTTGTGGGTAGTTAATTTCTGTTTAGTGTTTTGCACATTACTACAGGACTGTTTCAGTTATTCTCTTTGTTATTTTTGTTATAGTGTTCCGTTTTGAATAAAGCATGAACACTTACCACGCTGCGCTTTGATCCGATGATTCCTCTTCCTCATCTTCAGACGACGAATACCGTTACAACTACACTGGTTTTAATTACAAACTGAGGAATTGTCTTTTAAATATTTAGAGTTGAGATGAGCTCTGTGTGTAGTGTGCATATGCGTGTGTGTGTGTGTGTGTGTGTGTGTGTGTGTGTGTGTGTGTGTGTGTGTGTGTGTGTGTGTGTGTGTGGTAGTTGTAATGAGCCTGTAATGCTGCAGATAGTGTTACTTTGCAACTCTTTATGAGAGACAGAATTTCCTGAGAAAGATGAGAGGAAGTTGTAGAGAGAAAGAGAAGATAGGAATAGACGTTTGAGAGAGACACACTAGTGTTATGTGGTGTCTGAGAAGGGAAATAAACATGTCTGAAACCTGACGTTTAAATAATGTTGACATTCTAACACCTCTCAGACAATGCCGGTTGTGTGTCTGGGTTACAGATAGCTGCTAAAACGCCATCAGCGCTGAGCCTGAACAACCAGGGCAGGTCACAACGAAGAGGAACATGAAGACAACACAGTAATGAAAGACATTAGGCTGGATGTGTTAGGTGGTAATTAGTCTCACGTTACCATACGTTTAAAAGCGTCAGGAAGCCTGGTCCCCGACCTGGTCAGGTGGTAATAGATGCTTGGTCAGGTCATTATTGTAAATAACAATTTGTTCTTAACTGACCTGTCTGGTCAAATAAATCAAGTGAAGGTTTCGGGCTGGGAATGGGGGTGTGAAAGTGGTCCTCTCTCTCCCTTGGCATTTTCTGCCTGCTCGTATGTGTGGGTGTGTATGACAGGGTGTGTGTGTGCATGCTCAGTTGTGTGTGTGTGTTTAATCAATGCCAAGGCCGGTATTTATTACTACAGCTGGTAATTGGGTGTGATGTGCGGCTGCAGAGATGGCGGTCCCTACAGCCATTATTTTTATCCTCCTTTCATTCCCTCTTTCTCCACATCTCTCTCACTCTTCCACGCTCTCTTGCCCTAAACTCCTCCTGTGTGTTTGTGTGATATGATTGAGAGAGTTAATGAGCGTGAACATCAGAGTCCCTTCACAAAGACATCAAAGAGAAGCAGCTCCTAAAGACCAATGAGTTGCCCCTCAGTCTCTACAGACACAGAGCTGCCCCTCAGTCTCTACAGACACAGAGCTGCCCCTCAGTCTCTACAGACACAGAGCTGCCCCTCAGTCTCTACAGACACAGAGCTGCCCCTCAGTCTCTACAGACACAGAGCTGCCCCTCATTCTCTACAGACACAGAGCTGCCCCTCAGTCTCTACAGACACAGAGCTGCCCCTCAGTCTCTACAGACACAGAGCTGCCCCTCAGTCTCTACAGACACAGAGTTGCCCCTCAGTCTCTACAGACACAGAGTTGCCCCTCAGTCTCTACAGACACAGAGTTGCCCCTCAGTCTCTACAGACACAGAGCTGCCCCTCAGTCTCTACAGACACAGAGCTGCCCCTCAGTCTCTACAGACACAGAGCTGCCCCTCAGTCTCTACAGACACAGAGTTGCCCCTCAGTCTCTACAGACACAGAGATGCCCCTCAGTCTCTACAGACACAGAGCTGCCCCTCAGTCTCTACAGACACAGAGCTGCCCCTCAGTCTCTACAGACACAGAGATGCCCCTCAGTCTCTACAGACACAGAGCTGCCCCTCAGTCTCTACAGACACAGAGATGCCCCTCATTCTCTACAGACACAGAGCTGCCCCTCAGTCTCTACAGACACAGAGATGCCCCTCAGTCTCTACAGACACAGAGCTGCCCCTCATTCTCTACAGACACAGAGCTGCCCCTCGGTCTCTACAGACACAGAGCTGCCCCTCAGTCTCTACAGACACAGAGTTGCCCCTCAGTCTCTACAGACACAGAGTTGCCCCTCAGTCTCTACAGACACAGAGCTGCCCCTCCGTCTCTACAGACACAGAGATGCCCCTCATTCTCTACAGACACAGAGTTGCCCCTCAGTCTCTACAGACACAGAGCTGCCCCTCCGTCTCTACAGACACAGAGATGCCCCTCATTCTCCACAGACACAGAGCTGCCCCTCAGTCTCTACAGACACAGAGTTGCCCCTCAGTCTCCACAGACACAGAGTTGCCCCTCAGTCTCTACAGACACAGAGTTGCCCCTCAGTCTCTACAGACACAGAGATGCCCCTCATTCTCTACAGACACAGAGTTGCCCCTCAGTCTCTACAGACACAGAGATGCCCCTCAGTCTCTACAGACACAGAGCTGCCCCTCATTCTCTACAGACACAGAGTTGCCCCTCAGTCTCAACAGACACAGAGCTGCCCCTCCATCTCTACAGACACAGAGATGCCCCTCATTCTCTACAGACACAGAGTTGCCCCTCAGTCTCTACAGACGCAGAGCTGCCCCTCTGTCTCTACAGACACAGAGATGCCCCTCATTCTCTACAGACACAGAGTTGCCCCTCAGTCTCTACAGACACAGAGCTGCCCCTCCGTCTATACAGACACAGAGATGCCCCTCATTCTCTACAGACACAGAGTTGCCCCTCAGTCTCTACAGACACAGAGCTGCCCTCCGTCTCTACAGACACAGAGATGCCCCTCATTCTCCACAGACACAGAGTTGCCCCTCAGTCTCTACAGGCACAGAGTTGCCCCTCAGTCTCTACAGACACAGAGTTGCCCCTCAGTCTCTACAGACACAGAGATGCCCCTCATTCTCTACAGACACAGAGTTGCCCCTCAGTCTCTACAGACACAGAGCTGCCCCTCATTCTCTACAGACACAGAGTTGCCCCTCAGTCTCTACAGGCACAGAGTTGCCCCTCATTCTCTACAGTCACAGAGTTGCCCCTCAGTCTCAACAGACACAGAGCTGCCCCTCCGTCTCTACAGACACAGAGATGCCCCTCATTCTCTACAGACACAGAGTTGCCCCTCAGTCTCCACAGACACAGAGCTGCCCCTCATTCTCTACAGACACAGAGCTGCCCCTCATTCTCTACAGACACAGAGCTGCCCCTCATTCTCTACAGACACAGAGCTGCCCCTCCATCTCTACAGACACAGAGTTGCCCCTCCGTCTCCACAGACACAGAGCTGCCCTACAGGGGGTCTGGACCGACAGGCAGGCAGAAGTAAATGTCCATCGTCTCTGTTGTTGTCATTGTTCTCAGCAGCGCTGGTGTGATAATGTGCCTTTTGTTGTTTTAAGGGTGAAGTGTGACCAACTGGTTTAGAACCTGGGTCATCTGTGCGCCAGAGGACTGTGTCGTTTTCACTCAGGGCCCCTCCGTCATTGGGGGACATCCTGTACGGATGCACTAACCAGTTCTGAAATGTCACCATCCTACATTTCAAGAGTAAGTTGAAAGCTCGACTGAGTTCCATCCCAAAAATTGGATGGGGGGGTAGGAACTCTGCGCAGGCTTCACCATATTACTTAAAACAGTACACCGCCCGGAAAAGATTCCCACCCCCCTGCTGCTGCTAGGTAACCCTTTGGCTCTCTACACACATGCATAAGCACACACAAACCACACACTGCTGCTAGGTAACCCATTGGCAATCTGCCTTTTCATTCCTCTATCCAAACAGAGTGAATGAGAGAGGGAAATAATCAGAATCCAGGAGCAATTATGAACACAGAGACATTCCTTTAACTGGCCAGTCAGCTGCTCCCACCACCCATCCTTAACCGGCCCCCTTTCTTCTACTCCTCCATCCTTCTCCCATTCCTCTGTTCTTCCTCCTTCTTCAACTCAACTCTCTGTTCGACTCCCACTTCGTCTCTCTGTTCGACTCTCTGTTCGACTCTCTGTTCGACTCTCTGTTCGACTCCCACTTCGACTCCCTGTTTGACTCCCTGTTTGACTCCCTGTTCGACTCTCTGTTCGACTCTCTGTTCGACTCTTTGTTCGACTCTCTATTCGACTCCCACTTCGACTCCCTGCTCGACTGCCTGTTCGACTCCCTGTTCGACTCTCTGTTCGACTCCCACTTCGACTCCCTGTTCAACTCCCTGTTTGACTCCCACGCTCCTTCCAAGGTATTTCTTTTCAGGTCTTTCCCTCTTTTTTTGGTTCTCATCTTACACCTTACCATGGAATGTTACCATGGAATGTTACCATGGAATGCATTTCCAGTGTGTGTGTGTGTGTGTGTGTGTGTGTGTGTGTGTGTGTGTGTGTGTGTGTGTGTGTGTGTGTGTGTGTGTGTGTGTGTGTGTGTGTGTGTGTGTGTGTGTGTGTGTGTGTGTGTGTGTGTGTGTGTGTGTGTGTGTGTGTGTGTGTGTGTGTTTGTGGGAGGGTATGTCAGGCGTCTCCAGCTGTAGCTCTTCATTATTTGGTCAATGCCAAACCTTCCTGCAGAGTTGATGAAAATTCATTGAGTGTGAGATGGCCTTTATTCTGTTAGATGAATATTTCAGGCTGTGTGCAGGACTAGCTATGCTGCACATTGTATTCACCTCAGAAGATGGCTCTCAGGATTCTCCTTTCCAATGATCACTTCAATAATCGCAGATTATGTTGCAACAACATCAATTGAAGACCTCCTCTCCTTTCTTCTCCTTTCCCCTCCTTTCCCCTCCTTTCCTCTCCTTTCTTCTCCTTTCCCCTCCTTTCCTCTCCTTTCTTCTCATTTCCCCTCCTTTCCTCTCCTTTCTTCTCCTTTCCCCTCCTTTCCTCTCCTTTCTTCTCCTTTCCCCTCCTTTCCTCTCCTTTCCCGTTCTTTCTTCTCCTTTCCCCTCCTTCCTTCTCCTTCCCCCTCCTTCCCCGTTCTTTCCCCTCCTTTCCCCTCCTTTCCTCTCCTTTCTTCTCCTTTCCCCTCCTTTCCTCTCCTTTCTTCTCCTTTCCCCTCCTTTCCTCTCCTTTCTTCTCATTTCCCCTCCTTTCCTCTCCTTTCTTCTCCTTTCCCCTCCTTTCCTCTCCTTTCCCGTTCTTTCCCCTCTTTTCCCGTCCTTTCCTCTTCTTTCTTCTCCTTTCCCCTCCTTTCTTCTCCTTCCCCCTCCTTCCTTCTCCTTCCCCCTCCTTCCCCGTCCTTTCCCCTATTTTCCCCTCCTTTCCCCTCCTTTCCCCTCCTTTCTTCTCCTTCCCCCTCCTTCCTTCTCCTTCCCCCTCCTTCCCCGTCCTTTCCCCTCTTTTCCCATCCTTTCCCCTCCTTTCCCCTCCTTTCCTCTCCTTTCCTCTCTTTTCCTCTCATTTCCCCTCCTTTCCTCTCATTTCCCCTCCTTTCCTCTCCTTTCCCCTCCTTTCCTCTCCTTTCCTCTCCTTCCTCTCTTTTCCTCTCTTTTCCTCTCCTTTCCCCTCCTTTCCTCTCCTTTCCTCTCTTTTCCTCTCATTTCCCCTCCTTTCCTCTCCTTTCCCCTCCTTTCCTCTCCTTTCCTCTCCTTTCCTCTCTTTTCCTCTCTTTTCCTCTCATTTCCCCTCCTTTCCTCTCCTTTCCTCTCCTTTCCTCTCTTTTCCTCTCCTTTCCTCTCCTTTCCTCTCTTTTCCTCTCATTTCCCCTCCTTTCCTCTCTTTTCCTTTCTTTTCCTCTCTTTTCCTCTCCTCAGTAAAATGTCATCATCGCACATGTCACTGAGAACAGATGGATTGGTCGTGATGATCCTGCCAGTCAGAGAGAGAGAGAGACTACAGCTAGAGACTACAACTAGACCAGAACAGTACTCTTAATCATTTTACTGTCAGTCTATAAGACACCTTTGATTTTTGAACTTAGCCGCATTTTGATAGGAAGACTATATATTCGAATGCAATCCCTATGAAATGCAATTAAAGACAGAAAAAGACAGTTGTGTAATTTAGAATATTAAGTGATCGTTCAGTGTTGGTAGATGTGGCAGAGACATTTTATTACTAATTAAAATCTAATTAAATAAATGTTTATTCATCACATGCGCCGAGGACAACAACCTCTCCCTCAAAGTGATCAAGATTAACGAGATGATTGTGGACCACAGGAAAAAGTGGACTGAGCACGCCCCCATTCTCATCGACGGGGCTGTAGTGGAGCAGGTTGAGAGTTTCAAGTTCCTTGGTGTCCACATCACCAACAAACTAACATGGTCCAAACACACCAAGACAGTCGTGAAGATGTCACGACCAAAACTATTCCCCCTCAGGAGACTGAAAATATTTGACATGGGTCCACAGATCCTCAAAAGGTTCTACAGCTGCACCATCGAGAGCATTCTGACTGGTTGCAACTGCTCGGCCTCCGACCGCAAGGCACTAAGAGGCTTCTAAACAGCTTCTACCCCCAAGGCATGACTCCTGAACATCTAGTAAAATGGCTACACAGACTATTTGCAGTAACCCCCCCCCCAGCCATTCTTTACACCCCTGCTACTCTGTCATCTATGCATAGTCACTTTAATAACTCTATCTACATGTACATCTACCTCAACTAACCGGTGTCCCCACACATTGACTCTGTACCGGTACCCCGTCTCTTGTCTCGCTATTGTTATTTTTCTGCTGCTCTTTAATTACTTGTTACTAACCACTAGGCTACCTGCCACTACCTTACAGCTTACAAACCTTTCCCAATGATGCAGAGTTTTAAAAAAAACAAAAAAAACTAATGAAAATAGTAAGTAACACGAGATCAAATAAAATACACAAGAATGGAGCTCCCGGAGCGTCACGACGGACACCCTGGTTAGAATCCAGGCTGTATCACAACTGGCCGTGATTGGGAGTCAAATAGGGTGGTGAACAATTGGCCCAGTATCATCCGGGTTTGGCCGGTGTAAGTCGTCAATGTAAATAATAATTTGTTCTTAATTGACTTGCCTAGTTAAATAAAGGTTCTTCTCTCTCTCAATTAAATTTGAATTTAAGGGGCTTTATTGGCATGGAAACATATGGTTACATTGCCAAGGTAAGTGTAATAGATAATAAACAAAAGTGAGAACCTTTTTTTTTTTTAATACAGTAAACATTTCACTCACAAAAGTTCCATAAGAATCTCTCTCTCTTCCACTCACTCTGTCTCTCTTTCATTTCATGCCCTCTGGCTGTTGGTCTTCCAAGGAATGCCAGTCTGGCGTGGTGTCTCACAGCTCCCTAGGGTCCTCTCGCTCTCTCACACACACACACACACACACACACACACACACACACACACACACACACACACACACACACACACACACACACACACACACACACACACACACACACACACACACACATACACATACACACATACACACATACACACACACATACACACACACACACATACACACACACATACACACACACACACACACATACACACACACACACACACACACACACAGGCACATCTGACATACAGTAAAACAAAAACACACCTTGTGGTCTTTCTAAGCAGGACAAGTAGATGAATGGGTCAGATAAAGCATGGTTTCCTTTAGTAAAAAGATGGTTCTGCATGTCTACTGTACTGTCTGGCAGTCATTCATCTCCATTCAGACTGACTCCACAGATGGAGGACAGAAAGCTCATTCATTATAATGTCACAGGGGAACAGTCATTCATTATGCTAATGTTGCAGATGATGATTGATTGCTTGTTATTAGACTTCTTATATGTCTGTCTGTCTGTCTGCGTTTCTGCATGTCTGTGTGTCTGTGTGTCTGCGTGTTTATCTGTCTGCGTGTCTGTCTGTCTGCGTGTCTGTCTGTCTGCGTGTCTGTCTGTCTGCGTGTCTGTGTCTGCGTGTCTGTCTGTCTGCGTGTCTGTGTCTGCGTGTCTGTCTGTCTGCGTGTCTGCGTGATTGCTTGTCTGTGTGTCTGCGTGATTGCGTGTCTGCGTGATTGCGTGATTGTGTGATTGTGTGTCTGTGTGATTGTGTGATTGTGTGTCTGTGTGATTGTGTGTCTGTGTGATTGTGTGTCTTTGTGATTGTGTGTCTGTGTGGTTGTGTGTCTGTGTGATTGTGTCTTTGTGCTTGTGTGTCTGTGTGATTGTGTGTCAGTGTGTCTGTGTGATTGTGTGTCTGTGTGATTGTGTGTCAGTGTGTCTGTGTGATTGTGTGTCTGTGTGTCTGTGTGATTGTGTGATTGTGTGTCTGTGTGATTGTGTGTCTGTGTGATTGTGTGTCAGTGTGTCAGTGTGATTGTGTATCTGTGTGATTGTGTGTCAGTGTATCTGTGTGATTGTGTGTCAGTGTGTCAGTGTGATTGTGTATCTGTGTGATTGTGTGTCAGTGTATCTGTGTGATTGTGTATCTGTGTGATTGTGTGTCAGTGTGTCAGTGTGTCTGTGTGATTGTGTGTCTGTGTGATTGTGTGTCTGTGTGATTGTGTATCTGTGTGATTGTGTGTCTGTGTGATTGTGTATCTGTGTGATTGTGTGTCAGTGTGTCAGTGTGTCAGTGTGATTGTGTGTCAGTGTGTTAGTGTGTCAGTGTGTCAGTGTATCTGTGTGATTGTGTGTCAGTGTGTCTGTGTGTTTGTGTGTCAGTGTGTCAGTGTGTCAGTGTGATTGTGTGTCAGTGTATCTGTGTTATTGTGTGATTGTGTGTCAGTGTATCTGTGTGATTGTGTGTCAGTGTATCTGTGTGATTGTGTGATTGTGTGTCTGTGTGATTGTGTGATTGTGTGTCAGTGTGTCTGTGTGATTGTGTGTCAGTGTGATTGTGTGTCTGTGTATCTGTGTGATTGTGTGTCGGTGTGATTGTGTGTCTGTGTATCTGTGTGATTGTGTGTCAGTGTATCTGTGTGATTGTGTGTCAGTGTGTCAGTGTGATTGTTTGTCAGTGTGTCAGTGTGATTGTGTGTCAGTTTGTCAGTGTGTCAGTGTGATTGTTTGTCAGTGTGTCAGTGTGATTGTTTGAGAAACAGGGAAGGGGGGGGTTAATAATATGGCCTCTAGATTACATTTCAAGATTGTATTAGTTGTATGTACAGGATACACATGGTATAAATGTACACCGTCCAATGAAATGATACAAGATAAGAATACCAAAATGAAGTCAATGGCTCAGTAGAATAAATATTTTAGCAGAAGTATAATACAGGAAGGAACAATTTATAGTAGAGTTTTTACAGGGAATATGTAAACTCAGCAAAAACAGAAACGTCCTCTCACTGTCAACTGTGTTTATTTCCAGCAAACTTAACATGTGTAAATATTTGTATGAACACAACAAGATTCAACAACTGAGACATAAACTGAACAAGTTCTGCAGACATGTGACTAACAGAAATGGAATAACGTGTCCCTGAACAAAGGGAGGGTTCAACATCAAAAGTAACAGTCAGTATCTGGTGTGGCCACCAGCTGCATTAAGTACTGCAGTGCATCTCCTCCTCATGGACTGCACCAGATGTGCCAGTTCTTGCTGTGAGAGGTTACCCCACTCTTCCACCAAGGCACCTGCATGTTCCCGGACATTTCTGGGGGGGAATGGCCCTAGCCCTCACCCTCCGATCCAACAGGTCCCAGACGTGCTCAATGGGATTGAGATCCGGGCTCTTCGCTGGCCATGGCAGAACACTGACATTCCTGTCTTTCAGGAAATTACGCACAGAACGAGCAGTATGGCTGGTGGCATTGTCATGCTGGAGGGTCATGTCAGGATGAGCCTATAGGAAGGGTACCACATGAGGGAGGAGGATGTCTTCCCTGTAACGCACAGCGTTGAGATTGCCTGCAATGACAACAAGCTCAGTCCGATGATGCTGTGACACACCGCCCCAGACCATGACGGACCCTCCACCTCCAAATCGATCCCACTCCAGAGTACAGGCCTCGGTGTAACGCTCATTTCTTAAATGATAAACGCAAATCCGACCATCACCTCTGGTGAGACAAAACTGCGACTCGTCAGTGAAGAGCACTTTTTGCCAGTCCTATCTGGTCCAGCGACGGTGGGTTTGTGCCCATAGGCGATGTTGTTGTCGGTGATATCTGGTGAGGACCTGCCTTACAACAGGCCTACAAGCCCTCAGTCCAGCCTCTCTCAGCCTATTGTGGACAGTCTGAGCACTGATGGATGGATTGTGCGTTCCTAGTGTAACTCGGGCAGTTGTTGTTGCTGCCCTGTACCTCTCCTGCAGGTGTGATGTTCGAATGTATCGTTCCTGTGCAGGTGTTGTTATACGTGGTCTGCCACTGCGAGGACGATCAGCTGTCTGTCCTGTCTCCCTGTAGCACTGTCTTAGCTATCTCACAGTAAGGACATTGCAATTTATTGCCCTGGCCACATTTGCAGTCTTTATGCCTCCTTGCAGCATGCCTAAGGCACGTTCACGCAGATGAGCATCCTGGGCATCTTTCTTTTGGTGTTTTTCAGAGTCAGTAGAAAGACCTCTTTAGTGTCCTAATATTTCATAACTGTGACCTTGAATGCTTTCGCTTTACAGCGGTAGAGGAGAGGGTAAGGGGGTGGTTTGGTCAGTCTGGTCAGGGGAGAATGTGTGTGTTTGCTGGCTGGCTGTTCTGTTCTGTTGTGGTCAATGGTGAATAAAGATGTGTATGGCTCCAAGATAGGGTTTGATTGACGACTGAGGGGAATTGATGGCGGCTCTACACCATAATGCAACTGTCTCATAGGTTGTGCTGGGGGCGTGTGGACATGTATGTTAGGGAAGGGTCTCCAGGCTGAGAACGTTTTAGTTTTAGGTTGTTATTTATTTCCTTCTCTCTCATTCTCTCCTCTCCCCCTCCTTCCCTCCTCTCTCCCTTTCTCCTCTCTCATTCTCATTCTCTCCTCTCCCCTTCTCTCTCTCCCCTTCTCTCCTCTCTCCTCCTTCCCTCCTCTCCCCTTCCCTCCTCTCTCCCTCCTTCTCTCCTCTCTCCTTCTCTCCTCTCTCATTCTCATTCTCTCCTGTCTCCTCTCCTCTCTCTCCTTCTCTCCTCTCCCTCTCTCCTTCTCTTTCTCTACTTCTCTCCTTCTTTCCTCTCTCCTTATATCCTCTCTCCATCTCACTCTCTCCTTGCTAAATCTCTTCTCTCTCTCTCTCTCTCTCTCTCGCTCTTTCTCTCCTCTCTCCTTCTCTCTTCATCTCCTACTCTCTCTCTCCTTCTCTCCTCTCTCCTTCTCTTTATCTCCTACTCTCTCTCTCCTCTCTCTCTCCCTTCTCTCCTCTCTTCTTCTCTCTATCTCCTACTCTCTCTCCCCTCTCTCCTTCTTTCCTCTCTCCTCTCTTTATCTCCTACTCTCTCTCTCCTTCTCTCCTCTCTCCTTCTGTCTCCTCTCCTCTCCTCTTCTCTCCTCTCCTCTTTTTATCCTCCTCCCACAGTTCTCCTCCTCTCCTACCCCCCAGATGTCCCTCCCTCTTCTCTTTCTTCCCACTCTCCTCTCCTCTCCTCTCCTCCCTCTCCTCTCCTCTCTCTCCTCTCTCTCCTCTTCCTCTCTCTCCTCTCCTCTCCTCTCCTCTCCTCTCCTCTCCTCTCCTCTCCTCTCCTCTCCTCTCCTCTCCTCTCCTCTCCTCTCCTCTCCTCTCCTCTCCTCTCCTCTCCTCTCCTCTCCTCTCCTCTCCTTTCCTCTCCTCCTCTCCTCTCCTCTCCTCTCCTCTCCTCTCCTCTCCTCTCCTCTTTTTATCCTCCTCCACAGTTCTCCTCCTCTCCTACCCCCAGATGTCCCTCCCTCTTCTCTTTCTTCCCCACTCTCCTCTCCTCTCCTCTCCTCTCCTCTTCTCTCCTCTCCTCTTTTTATCCTCCTCCCACAGTTCTCCTCCTCTCCTACCCCCAGATGTCCCTCCCTCTTCTCTTTCTTCCCCACTCTCCTCTCCTCTCCTCTCCTCTCCTCTCCTCTCCTCTCCTCTCCTCTCCTCTCCTCTCCTCTCCTCTCCTCTCCTCTCCTCTCCTCTCCTCTCCTCTCCTCTCCTCTCCTCTCCTCTCCTCTCCTCTGCTCTGCTCTCCTCTCATTACTCCTCTCTCCTCCCCTCTCCTTTTCCCTCCCTCCCCTTCCTTCTTATCCCTCTCTCCTCCACTCCCGACACTTTCATTTATTCTTTCATTCCTTTAGCATTGCGAGTGGTAACATGAGCCAAAGGCTAAGATACACATCTCACACACACACACACACACACACACACACACACACACACACACACACACACACACACACACACACACACACACACACACACACACACACACACACACAGATTTATCCTATCATATCTTTATCTCTCAATGCTCTCAATACCTACTCTCTCACACACACACACACACACACACACACACACACACACACACACACACACACACACACACACACAGATTTATCCTATCATATCTTTATCTCTCAATGCTGGATGAAACCACTGCTGAGCACAAACCCTTCTGCTCTGTTGTTACCTCTGCAGTGTGTGCGTGTGTGTATGTGTGCCTGCGTGTGTGTATGTGTGCATGCTTGCGTATCTGTGTGTGTGTGTGTGTGTGTGTATCTGTGTGTGTGTGTGTATCTGTGTGTGTGTGTGTGTGTGTGTGTGTGTGTGTGTGTGTGTGTGTGTGTGTGTGTGTGTGTGTGTGTGTATCTGTGTGTGTGTGTGTGTGTGTGTGTGTGTGTGTGTGTGTGTATCTGTGTGTGTGTGTGTGTGTGTGTGTGTGTGTGTGTGTGTGTGTGTGTGTGTGTGTGTGTGTGTGTGTGTGTGTGTGTGTGTGTGTGTGTGTGTGTGTGTGTGTGTGTGTGTGTCCATGGAGCCCTCAGGGTTTGGTTTGAAATGAGATAATTCAGCTTAATGACTTATTTCCTGCCATCTGCACTTTCATGTAAATAAATGTAGAACTGGGCTGGAGGATCTGAGAGGGATCATTAGTTAGGCTACGTGCTCTGGGCCTGAAAGACAAGTGCTAGTGTTGACATGAGTCAATAACTTGAAGTAGCATAATGATCATTAACACACAGACACAATGTTGTTCATTGCTTTTGCATGTTTGCGTCCAGTTGCCAAATTAGTCTGTTTTATTCAGCTTCTGGGTTAAATATAGCTCCCTGAATCCTAGACTAGAGAGAGAGAGAGATGTCCTGTGAGAGTTTTAGTTTATCAAAGCAGTTTTCTCTCTCATCAAGTCCTCCTCCTAACACATGGTAGCTCAGAGGAGAAGGACTAGTATGGTCTGTGGTTAGAGAGAGAGAGATAAAGAGAGAGATGTAGAGAGACAGAGAGATAGAGATATATATTTAAATATTTATATATATATATATATATATATATATATATAGAGAGAGAGAGAGAGAGAGAGAGAGAGAGAGAGAGAGAGAGAGAGAGAGAGAGAGAGAGAGAGAGAGAGAGAGAGAGAGAGAGAGAGAGAGAGAGAGAGAGAGAGAGAGAGAGAGAGAGAGAGAGAGAGAGAGAGAGAGAGAGAGAGAGAGAGAGAGAGAGAGAGAGAGAGAGAGAGAGAGAGAGAGAGAGAGAGAGATTGCTCTGATGATTATTCTACTGACAAATGGGTAGTGGGGGAGAGGAGAGGGGAAGAGAAGGGGAGAAGTAAAGAGGAGACAGGTAGATGAGATATGTAGAGGAAGAGATTGAAGTGTAAACTGGAGGGAGGAGAGGGGAAGAGGAGAGGGGAAGAAGCTGGAGGAGAGGAGAGGAGAGGAGAGGAGAGGAGAGGAGAGGAGAGGAGAGGAGAGGAGAGGAGAGGAGAGGAGAGGAGAGGAGAGGAGAGGAGAGGAGAGGAGAGGAGAGGAGAGGAGAGGAGAGGAGAGGAGAAAATCTGGGGAAGGAGGGGGAAGAGGGAAAGACCTGGGGGAGGAGAGGGGGGAGGAGAGGGGAGAAGAGAGTGGGAGAGGAAGAGAGGAGAGAGGGAGAGCTGGGGAGAAGAGAGCTGGGGAGAGGAGACCGGGAGAGCTGGGGAGAGGAGAGGGGGAGAGGAAGAGAGGAGAGAGGGACATCTGGGGGTAGGAGAGGAGGAGAACTGTGGAGGAGAGTTGAGGAGAGGGTAGGGGGAAATGATTGGAGGAGAGAGGAAGAGATCTGTCTTTGGTATTATAGTCTCCTCAGAACACACTTTTGTTCTACTGTGGTGCTGTGGTTGCACAGCCTTTCCTCTACAGGTAACCAGATTTTCCTGTGTCCACCCTTCTCAGTAGCTGCACTCACTGAGCCTGTACTTTGTCAAAGTTTTGATCAGTAACCATGGTCAAATAGTTTGCCACGGTGTACTGTCGATTTAGGGACCAATAGCACTGCATTTTATTTTGTGCTTGTGTTTCCCAATAAGTCATGTGGTTTTGTTTTGACTGTGTTGTAATTTGGTTTACTCTGACTGATTGGATGTTCTGGTCCTGAGGCTTCAGTGTGTTAGTACAACAGGTTTGTGAACTCAGCCCCAGGACCAGCTGGATGAGGGTCCTGAGGCTTCAGTGTGTTAGTACAACAGGTTTGTGAACTCAGCCCCAGGACCAGCTGGATGAGGGTCTGTCTGTCTGTCTGTCTGTCTGTCTGTCTGTCTGTCTGTCTGTCTGTCTGTCTGTCTGTCTGTCTGTCTGTCTGTCTGTCTGTCTGTCTGTCTGTCTGTCTGTCTGTCTGTCTGTCTGTCTGTCTGTCTGTCTGTCTGTCTGTCTGTCTGTCTGTCTGTCTGTCTGTCTGTCTGTCTGTCTGTCTGTCTGTCTGTGTCTCTGTGTCTCTGTGTCTCTGTGTCTCTGTGTCTCTGTCCATGTTTCATTTATGACTGTACCCTTGTTAATTATCTTAATAAGGAATTAATTATACCAACAAAACACACACACACACTTCTTGTACAAATCCCTTCCTAGTTTACCTCCCATGGCCAAAGTTCTAAATGTAATTATTCCCTCACTAATTGCACAGTGTTAAGGCCATTGCTGGCTAATTCATGTCTGTGGTCTGGTTAAGGTTTCACTAGGTGTTCATTTAGATGCACTAGAAAGGTGAAAGGGTGCTGTGTGACACAAGTCTCTCTGGATAAAAGTGTCCGCTAAATTACTAAAATGTCAATGTAAAATGTGTGAGTGTGGTGCAGAGGAGCTGAGCTCTTGCTCTCAGGAGAGAGGTGTGTTATCAGATGGTGTGAGAGGCTTTTAAAAGCATCAGAAATGTGCCATTGCTAATGGACCACTATTAGAGCACAGGCAGGACAAATTGCTGGCTTTACATCTCCCATGATGCACTATGTCTGACAGCTTGGGGGGAGGGTGCGATGGAAAAAGTGAGATGCAGACAAAGACGGGTAAGAAGAGAAAGAGAGGGGTGTAGAGGAGAGGAGAGGAGAGGAGAGGAGAGGAGAGGAGAGGAGAGGAGAGGAGAGGAGAGGAGAGGAGAGGAGAGGAGAGGAGAGGAGAGGAGAGGAGAGGAGAGGAGAGGAGAGGAGAGGAGAGGAGAGGAGAGGAGAGGAGAGGAGAGGAGAGGAGAGGAGAGGAGAGGAGAGGAGAGTGGGGAAGAAAGAGAAGAGGGAGAGAAGGAAGGTCTAGACCTCTCTAGTGGTACTAATGTACAGTGTGTTGTAGATAGAGGTGGGTGGTGGTGGAGAATGGAGCTCGCGGGTAGAAAGGAATGAAGAAAATGGCTTTGGATAATAAGCCAGTCAAGTCCTTATTTATTTCTGCACTGTGGTCACCGTGCAGAGACTGAAGACATGAGAGACACAGAGCAGAAAACAGTCTGTCGATTACGTTGTTATTTCTCTCTCTCGTCCCTCAGTCCCACCACTTAACCAGAGAATTAAAATATCAGCACATCTGGCACATTTAGGCAGCCAGGTCACCCGTGATATGAGTTAGTATTTAATGTCCATCCCTGTCTGAGGACAACGGGTGATACCTGTAAACAGGCCACTAAGGGAAACAGTGAGCTCTGTTACCTTCAAAATATATATATTTGTTGCTAGGGCATTGTGAAAAGGGATGGTTGATGTGATACAAAGTTGTTTGGTATATTTTTGTTTTAAGCCTTTCCCAAACCTTAACCTTTACCTTAACCTTTGGAGTTAATGCCTGAATTGAACCCTAACCACTTTGAAACTTGACATTTTGAACAGTTTGTAAATTGGTTGGCCAGGAGACGTTATGAAATGTCAGCCATGTCAATGGAACTATATGACTTGATTTGGTGCAACAGACTGAAGTAAGATAATGATCTGAGGTAAATGAAGTGAATCAGACAGAGACCAGACATTACACTGCATGATGCTACGACAATTATAATCTCTACTAATCTACCCCCTGGTACTAATATAATATGGTATAATCTCTACTAATCTACCCCCTGGTACTAATTTAATATGGTATGATCTCTACTAATCTACCCCCTGGTACTAATATAATATGGTATGATCTCCAGACACAGGCGCCTAAAGCAACGCCTGATACAAACACATGACTTGAATTATGGTGAAGAAATGGCAGAGGTGTATTTGGAGGGTGAGTTAGTTAGGATGATATCTATGAGGGTGCCTGAGTTTACGGATTTGGGGTTGTACCAGGTAGGTTCATTGATAGAGGGATTGAGGGCATCAAGCTTAGATTGTAGGATGGCCGGGGTATTATGAAACCTCCACTGTAGGGCTTTATAGTGCCCTAACGATGATGTAACATGTGTGTGTGTGTGTCGTTACACATACAGTACACACACACACACACACACATACAAGGCAGGTAAATTAAGAAACAAAGGTTCTACGTGTTTTCTGACTAGTATTATGCCATTGCAGTTTTTTGTTCCAACATCAGAGAGCCTTTAACCTGGGGCTGATGTGCTGAGCAGTAAGGATTAAGGACTGTGATGTTCTGTTAACCTGGGGCTGATGTGCTGAGCAGTAAGGATTAAGGTCTGTGATGTTCTGTTAACCTGGGGCTGATGTGCTGAGCAGTAAGGATTAAGGTCTGTGATGTTCTGTTAACCTGGGGCTGATGTGCTGAGCAGTAAGGATTAAGGTCTGTGATGTTCTGTTAACCTGGGGCTGATGTGCTGAGCAGTAAGGATTAAGGTCTGTGATGTTCTGTTAACCTGGGGCTGATGTGCTGAGCAGTAAGGATTAAGGTCTGTGATGTTCTGTTAACCTGGGGCTGATGTGCTGAGCAGTAAGGATTAAGGTCTGTGATGTTCTGTTAACCTGGGGCTGATGTGCTGAGCAGTAAGGATTAAGGTCTGTGATGTTCTGTTAACCTGGGGCTGATGTGCTGAGCAGTAAGGATTAAGGTCTGTGATGTTCTGTTAACCTGGGGCTGATGTGCTGAGCAGTAAGGATTAAGGACTGTGATGTTCTGTTAACCTGGGGCTGATGTGCTGATCATTAAGGATTAAGGTCTGTGATGTTCTGTTAACCTGGGGCTGATGTGCTGAGCAGTAAGGATTAAGGTCTGTGATGTTCTGTTAACCTGGGGCTGATCTGCTGAGCAGTAAGGATTAAGGTCTGTGATGTTCTGTTAACCTGGGGCTGATCTGCTGAGCAGTAAGGATTAAGGTCTGTGATGTTCTGTTAACCTGGGGCTGATGTGCTGAGCAGTAAGGATTAAGGTATGTGATGTTCTGTTAACCTGGGGCTGATGTGCTGAGCAGTAAGGATTAAGGTCTGTGATGTTCTGTTAACCTGGGGCTGATGTGCTGAGCAGTAAGGATTAAGGTCTGTGATGTTCTGTTAACCTGGGGCTGATGTGCTGAGCAGTAAGGATTAAGGTATGTGATGTTCTGTTAACCTGGGGCTGATGTGCTGAGCAGTAAGGATTAAGGTCTGAGTGTTCTGTGTCACTGATTCAGACCTCATTATAATTCACGCAGATTATAACATTACTAATAGGTTTCTCTACCTTCAAAGTGATGTCTGGGAAAGGGGTGGCTCTGACAAATTACATGGGACCATTAAGGCGGAACAGAAACCTTTGGTGTGTCAGCATATGTGTGTCATTTCTCTGGCTTGTGGGTGCTGTCTGCTGCCAGGTTCCACAGGAGAGATCTGATAACCTCACGAGAGCCTGAGCCAGCAATACATCCAGGAGCCAGCCAGCGTCTCCCTCTCCCTCTCCCTCTCTCTCTCTCTCTCTCTCTCTCTCTCTCTCTCTCTCTCTCTCTCTCTCTCTCTCTCTCTCTCTCTCTCTCTCTCTCTCTCTCTCTCTCTCTCTCTCTCTCTCTCTCTGTGTGGGTGTGTGTAATAACCCAACGGGAGAGAACAAGTGGAGGAGAGAAAGGAATGTTTTTACAGAGGCAAGTAGAGACTCTCTGCCTTCAGTGCAGTTAGAGAGAAGACATGTTTTCTTTCTCATGCTGTTTCACAGGCTATTATCATTGTTTTCAGACATTGTGTTTGTTGTTAGTGTCAGTCTGTGTGCCAGTAATGGACTATAGTGGTCTAGTTGGCATTTATGCACTGTGAGATTTAATGTCAGAATAAATGGATGATGGGGACTCATTGGCCAATTCTCTGCTTTCTGTGGTGACTGTTTTCACATCAACATGTCTTCTGTTAAACACATCAGCATAACTCCTTTAGCATGTTTAAATCGCTACACACTCAATCAGAACTCAACTCTGAAAGAAAATAGCAGCTGAGGCCAACCACAAAATATGTAAAACACTGCATTGGTGACACACAGAAATGTCTTGTTTGTCGTTTTGAGAATGAGAAAATTCAGAAATGTCTATTTGCCAAATTGAATATACTGTATCTCTGGCTCCCTGAGACAAGTTGACCCAGTCGATAAGTCCTTAACGAACACAGGACTAAGACTGTTATAGCTGACAGGGAGAGAGGGAGAAGAGAGGTAGAAGACAGGGAGAGAGGGGGAAGACAGGGAGAGAGGGGGAAGACAGGGAGAGAGGGGGAAGACAGGGAGAGAGGGAGAAGACAGGGAGAGAGGGGGAAGACAGGGAGAGAGGGGGAAGACAGGGAGAGAGGGAGAAGAGATGGAGAGGACAGGTAGAGGACAGGGAGAAGAGAGGGAGAAGACAGGGAGAGAGGGAGAGGACAGGGAGAGAGGGAGAAGACAGGGAGAGAGGGAGAGGAGAGGGAGAAGACAGGGAGTGAGGGAGAAGAGATGGAGAGGACAGGGAGAAGAGGACAGGGAGAGGACAGGGAGTAGAGAGGGAGAAGACAGGGAGATAGGGAGAGGAGAGGGAGAAGACAGGGAGATGAGAGGGAGAAGACAGGGGGTGAGGGAAAAGAGAGGGAGAGGACAGGGAGAGGACCGGGAGAAGACAGGGAGAAGACAGGGAGAGAGGGAGAGGAGAGGGAGAGAGGGAGAAGACAGGGAGAGAGGGAGAAGACAGGGAGAAAGGGAGAGGAGAGGGAGAAGACAGGGAGTGAGGGAGAAGACAGGGAGTGAGGGAAAAGAGAGGGAGATGACAGGGAGAGGACTGGGAGAAGAGAGGGAGAAGACAGGGAGAGAGGGAGAAGACAGAGAGAGGGACAAGACAGGGCGAGAGGGAGAGGAGAGGGAGAAGACAGGGAGTGAGGGATAAGAGATGGAGAGGACAGGTAGAGGACAGGGAGAAGAGGACAGGGAGTAGAGAGGGGATAGAGAGGGAGAAGACAGGGAGAAGACAGGGCGAGAGGGAGAGGAGAGGGAGAAGACAGGGAGTGAGGGATAAGAGATGGAGAGGACAGGTAGAGGACAGGGAGAAGAGGACAGGGAGTAGAGAGGGGATAGAGAGGGAGAAGACAGGGAGAAGACAGGGAGAGAGGGAGAGGAGAGGGAGAAGACAGCGAGTGAGGGAGAAGAGAGGGAGAGGACAGGGAGAAGATAGGGAGAGTACAGGGGGAGAGGGAGAAGAGAGGAAGAAGACAGGGAGAGCGGGAGAAGAGAGGGAGAGGAGAGGGAGAAGACAGAGAGAGCAGGAGAAGAGAAGGAGGAAAGTTAAAAAGAGGGAGAGAGGCTAACTGAGTGGGAGATTTGAAAGAGGGAGAGAGCGAAGTGAGGGAGAGAAGAGACAAAGATGGAGAGGGAAGAGAAAAAGGACAGACAGAGGGACAAAGCCTGAGCAGGAGGGAGTGTGAGAGAGAGTGGTTTTGGCAGAAGGAGAGAGAATACATGGTGTAGGTCTCTCATTAACTTTCAGGCTTTACAATTAATGTTGGATACACACAAACACATCCCACCGACCCTCCGCAACGCTGGAGCCTAATCCAATCAGACAGCAGCGCCGGGGGGTGTGTAAGTAGTTTTGTACAATTGTATTAAAGCGTGCTAACAGGATTATGGGAGGTTTGTCATGCTGATTTTCACTCCAACTACACACATGGGCTCCCTAGTGGCGCAGTGGTCTCAGGCACTGCATCTCAGTGCTAGAGGCGTCGCTAAAGACCCTGGTTTAATCCTGGGCTGTATCACAACCGACCATGATTGGGAATCCCATTTGGCAGGGGTAGGCGGTCATTGTAAATAAGATTTTGTTCTTAACTGACTTCTGAGGTTATTAATTAATACATATTCGTCGGGAACAGTGTCCTTTCCACGGGACGGCTGAGCTAACATAGGCTAATGTGATTAGCATGAGGTTGTAAGTAACAAGAAAATAGATAGGACATAGACATATCTGATATTGGCAGAAAGCTTAAATACTTGTTAATCTAACTGCACTGTCCAATTTACAGTAGCTTTTACAGTGAAAGAATACCATGCTATTGTGTGAGGAGAGTGCACACTTCTTTTCATTAAAAGTTATTAATAAACAAATTAGGAACATTTGGGCAGTCTTGATGCAAATTTTTTACAGAAGTGCATTGGTTCACTGGGTCAGTCTAAAACTTTGCAGATACACTGCCGCCATCTAGTGGACAAAATCCAAAGTGCACCTGGGCTGGAATGATACATTATGGCCTTTCTCTTGCATTTCAAAGAAGGTACAAAAAAAATACAAAAGAACGGTTGTTGTTTTCTTTGTATTATCTTTTACCAGATCAGATGTGTTATATTCTCCTACATTAATTTCACATTTCCACAAACTTCAATGTGTTTCCTTTCAAATGGTATCAAGAATATGCATATCCTTGCTTCAGGGCCTGAGCTACAGGCAGTTAGATTTGGGTATGACATTTTAGGCGAAAATTGAAATGTGCGGATCCTTATTAAGTTAAACAGTCAGGCAGCCATGTTGCTTTCAACAGAAACAGACAGATAGCCATGTTGCTTTAAAAAACTATTCTATATATTTTATCCCAGTCCATATCTATCTCTCTCTGTCTCTCCCTTTGTCTGTTTCTCTCTCTATACCATCTGGCAGTGTAACAGTGAGATGGTGAGCCACAGCCATAAAGCAGTTACACTGCTCCATGTTCTCATTGAAGCTGTTACACTGCTTTGTTGCACTGCATTGTTCTGGTCCCTGTTCTCCTGCACTGGAAGCTTCTCTCGTCTCTTCTCTCATCTCTTCTCTCGTCTCATCGCTCGTCTCATCTCTCGTCTCATCTCTCATCTCTTCTCTCGTCTCTTCTCATCTCTCATCTCTTCTCTCATCTCTCGTCTCATCTCTCATCTCTTCTCTCGTCTCTTCTCATCTCTCATCTCTTCTCTCGTCTCTTCTCATCTCTCATCTCTTCTCTCGTCTCTTCTCTCGTCTCTTCTCTCGTCTCTTCCCTCGTCTCATCTCTCGTCTCTTATCATCTCTTCTCTCGTCTCTTCTCATCTCTCATCTCTTCTCTCGTCTCTTCTCTCGTCTCTTCTCTCGTCTCTTCCCTCGTCTCATCTCTCGTCTCTTATCATCTCTTCTCTCGTCTCTTCTCATCTCTCATCTCTTCTCTCGTCTCTTCTCTCGTCTCATCTCTCGTCTCATCTCATCTCTCATCTCTTCTCTCATCTCTCATCTCTTCTCTCATCTCGTCTCATCTCTTCTCTCATCTCTCATCTCTTCTCTCATCTCGTCTCATCTCTTCTCATCTCTCATCTCTTCTCTCGTCTCTTCTCATCTCTCATCTCTTCTCTTGTCTCATCTCATCCCTCTTCTCATCTCTCATCTCTTCTCTCGTCTCTTCTCTCGTCTCTT
Organism: Oncorhynchus kisutch; assembly: GCF_002021735.2. NCBI lineage: Eukaryota > Metazoa > Chordata > Actinopteri > Salmoniformes > Salmonidae > Oncorhynchus > Oncorhynchus kisutch. The sequence continues at coordinate 32,176,749 of NC_034198.2, read as the reverse complement.
CTCTCGTCTCATCTCTCATCTCTTCTCTCGTCTCATCTCTCATCTCTTCTCTTCTCTCATCGCTTCTCTCATCTCTCTCATCTCCCTAATTTCTGTTTAAAGCAACATGGCTGCCTGACAGTTTCTGTTTAAAGCAACATGGCTGCCTGACTGTTTCTGTTTAAAGCAACATGGCTGCCTGACTGTTTCTGTTTAAAGCAACATGGCTGCCTGACTGTTTCTGTTTAAAGCAACATGGCTGCCTGTCTGTTTCTGTTTAAAGCAACATGGATGCCTGACTGTTTCTGTTTAAAGCAACATGGCTGCCTGACTGTTTCTGTTTAAAGCAACATGGCTGCCTGTCTGTTTCTGTTTAAAGCAACATAGCTTGCCAAGACAATAACAAAGGAGTTGGCTAATAAATAATTTGTGCTGTTAAACATATCTGTGCTGTTTCACATGTACAAGTGCGTATTATACGAATGTGTGAATTTGAAATGTGTTTTTTGCATATTCCATCTTCCCCTCGGAAAGTGGGGTCACGGCCAGGGTCAAAGCAACATGTCTGCTTTGCCAAGACAATAACAAAGGGGTTGGCTAAATTACAAACATATTGGCAACCCAGGCACCAGGAAAAGCTACGAGATGTTAAATGGTTTTCATGTTGGAGAAGAGAATAACATATTGAAGACCAAGTGGCGTTTTCACCCAATACCATAGAAGGTGAAACAGTATACAGTATTAACTCTTTGTTCAATAAAGTATATATTGATTGAATGAATACATGTTCAGAGAGCATGCAGTGTTTTTCAGAATGCCTGATATTTCCAGATAGAATTGAATAGCTTGTTGAGCTGATGTCCTGGTTACAGCACCTGCTTCAGGTATGTTGTGGTTATTAGTGAATGATTCAGACGATAAACTCTGTTTAAACATGTCATTGGACAGAATACCTCTGCGTTTTTCTGAATGGAAATCAGCTTAAGTGTGTGTGTGTGTGTGTGTGTGTGTGTGTGTGTGTGTGTGTGTGTGTGTGTGTGTGTGTGTGTGTGTGTGTATGTGTGTATGTGTGTGTGTGTGTGTGTGTGTGTGTGTGTGTGTGTGTGTGTGTGTGTGTGTGTGTGTGTGTGTGTACAGGAGTCAAGTAAATATGCTTACACACTGATCTCTTAATGACTATGAGAAAAGACCAGGCGGGTTACAGTCATTTACTAATACAACTCAAGCTTCACAGTGGAGGCCTTTTATAGTTGCTACTGGAGAATGGGGGTGTGCTGTGTGTGTGTGTGAGAGAGAGTGTCATAAATATTCAAAACAGAAGAAAAAAATGGTGGCCGTGCAAATACCATGGTTAATTATGGTATATTTGCAGCGGCCTGCAGACTGCTGTTTTAATTGCTGCAGAGCATAAAGAAACAAACAAACCATTCATTAGATATATTACACAACTCTCACTGTTCTCAGTGGCACCGGGATTCTTTCATTCCTTTTTTATGATGTTGAAACCAGAAAGAAACTAGTGGGAAACTGTGAGATGAACAAGAGAGAGACGGAAAGTGGGAGGGAGAGAAGGAAAAGAGAGAGAGATATGGAGGGAAAGAGAGAGAGAGAGAAAGAGGGAGGGTGAGAGAGAGAGAGAAAGAGAAAGAGGGAGGGTGAGAGATGGAGAGAAAGAGGGAGCGTGAGAGAGAGAGAGAGGGAGGGTGAGAGATGGAGAGAAAGAGGGAGGGTGAGAGATGGAGGGAGAGAGGGAGATGGAGACGAAGATAAAAGGAGGGAAAGAAAGAGAGAGGGAGGGAGAGAGAGATGGAGGAAGAGAAGAGAGATGGAGGAAGAGAAGAGAGATGGAGGCAAAGATAAAAGGAGGGAAAGAGAGAGGGAGGGTAGGGTGTATGTTTTCTGTAAGCCTCTCTAAAGGGGACCGTGAGTGTTCTGTTTAGGCCTGTTGGGCTGTGGGAGTAAGACAGGAGCTCCCTGTGTGGCATGATAAGAGGTACAGCTTCTCTCTGAAGGAGGAAAGAACATCATTTAACCACCAAACAATGACATGCTAATTAAAACTTTGACTACTTGTGTATCTCTCTCTTTCTTCCTTCCTCCTCTCCTTACCCTGACCATCCCCTCCACTCTCTCCATCTCTCGCTCTATACACACACACACACACACACACACACACACACACACACACACACACACACACACACACACACACACACACACACACACACACACACACACACACACACACACACACACACACACACACACACACACACACACACACACACATAAATACTTTCACTCAGAGTCCTAACAGGATCTCTCTTGCCTTTTTCAAAGGTTTGTGTTTAGGCACTGAGTTGGACACCTCACACTGAGTTGGACACCTCACACTGAGTTGGACACCTCACACTGAGTTGGACACCTCACACTGAGTTGGACACCTCACACTGAGTTGGACACCTCACACTGAGTTGGACACCTCACACTGAGTTGGACACCTCACACTTGGTCTCACAGAGTTCCCTAGGGAATGTTTTAGCATGAGGGTGCACCACATAATACAACTACTACTCTGCTGTAGCCCTCTTCATCTTTTCATCTTGATGCACGCCACACCTGGGCTTTTTGGTACTATTACAGCTCTACAGATGAATGACTTTGGTTTTTTCCCTTTTCATCTTTTCATCTTGATAAATAATATAATGCTGAGACAGAGAGTTTAGTCCCCAGGAAGCTTTTAGTCACAGCTGAGTGGTTTGCTCAGCTCTTTGTTCGTAACTACTGTACGATAACGTATAGAAAGCTACATTTCATTCAGACTGAAAGAGCTTCTTCATTTGTGCATAGTTGCTATTCCGTTCAGCCCATCCACCACAAATGTGTTACAATAATCTCAGAGTGTTTTCCTCCTACATAGCCCTCTATCTATCCTGGCTAGGTGGTTTTCCTCCTATACAACCCTCTCTATCCTGGCTGAGTGGTGTTCCTCCTATATAACCCTCTCTATCCTGGCTGGGTGGTTTTCCTCCTATATAACCCTCTATCTATCCTGGCTAGGTGGTTTTCCTCCTACATAGCCCTCATTCTATCCTGGCTAGGTGGTTTTCCTCATACATAGCCCTCTATCTATCCTGGCTAGGTGGTTTTCCTCCTATATAGCCCTCTATCTATCCTGGCTAGGTGGTTTTCCTCCTACATAGCCCTCTATCTATCCTGGCTGGGTGGTTTTCCTCCTACATAGCCCTCTATCTATCCTGGCTAGGTGGTTTTCCTCCTACATAGCCCTCTATCTATCCTGGCTGGGTGGTTTTCCTCCTACATAGCCCTCTATCTATCCTGGCTGGGTGGTTTTCCTCCTATATAACCCTCTATCTATCCTGGCTGGGTGGTTTTCCTCCTACATAGCCCTCTATCTATCCTGGCTAGGTGGTTTTCCTCCTACATAGCCCTCTATCTATCCTGGCTGGGTGGTTTTCCTCCTACATAGCCCTCTATCTATCCTGGCTGGGTGGTTTTCCTCCTACATAGCCCTCTATCTATCCTGGCTAGGTGGTTTTCCTCCTATATAACCCTCTATCTATCCTGGCTGGGTGGTTTTCCTCCTACATAGCCCTCTATCTATCCTGGCTAGGTGGTTTTCCTCCTACATAGCCCTCTATCTATCCTGGCTAGGTGGTTTTCCTCCTACATAACCCTCTATCTATCCTGGCTAGGTGGTTTTCCTCCTATATAACCCTCTATCTATCCTGGCTAGGTGGTTTTCCTCCTATATAACCCTCTATCTATCCTGGCTAGGTGGTTTTCCTCCTATATAACCCTCTATCTATCCTGGCTGGGTGGTTTTCCTCCTACATAGCCCTCTATCTATCCTGGCTAGGTGGTTTTCCTCCTATATAACCCTCTATCTATCCTGGCTGGGTGGTTTTCCTCCTACATAGCCCTCTATCTATCCTGGCTAGGTGGTTTTCCTCCTACATAGCCCTCTATCTATCCTGGCTAGGTGGTTTTCCTCCTACATAACCCTCTATCTATCCTGGCTAGGTGGTTTTCCTCCTATATAACCCTCTATCTATCCTGGCTAGGTGGTTTTCCTCCTATATAACCCTCTATCTATCCTGGCTAGGTGGTTTTCCTCCTACATAGCTGTCTATCTATCCTGGCTAGGTGGTTTTCCTCCTACATAGCCCTCTATCTATCCTGGCTGGGTGGTTTTCCTCCTACATAGCCCTCTATCTATCCTGGCTAGGTGGTTTTCCTCCTATATAACCCTCTATCTATCCTGGCTGGGTGGTTTTCCTCCTACATAACCCTCTATCTATCCTGGCTAGGTGGTTTTCCTCCTACATAGCCCTCTATCTATCCTGGCTGGGTGGTTTTCCTCCTACATAGCTGTCTATCTATCCTGGCTAGGTGGTTTTCCTCCTACATAGCCCTCTATCTATCCTGGCTGGGTGGTTTTCCTCCTACATAGCCCTCTATCTATCCTGGCTGGGTGGTTTTCCTCCTACATAGCCCTCTATCTATCCTGGCTGGGTGGTTTTCCTCCTACATAGCCCTCTATCTATCCTGGCTAGGTGGTTTTCCTCCTATATAACCCTCTATCTATCCTGGCTGGGTGGTTTTCCTCCTACATAGCCCTCTATCTATCCTGGCTGGGTGGTTTTCCTCCTACATAGCCCTCTATCTATCCTGGCTAGGTGGTTTTCCTCCTATATAACCCTCTATCTATCCTGGCTGGGTGGTTTTCCTCCTACATAGCCCTCTATCTATCCTGGCTGGGTGGTTTTCCTCCTACATAGCCCTCTATCTATCCTGGCTGGGTGGTTTTCCTCCTACATAGCCCTCTATCTATCCCGACTGGGTGGTTTTCCTCCTACATAGCCCTCTATCTATCCTGGCTAGGTGGTTTTCCTCCTATATAACCCTCTATCTATCCTGGCTGGGTGGTTTTCCTCCTACATAACCCTCTATCTATCCTGGCTGGGTGGTTTTCCTCCAACATAACCCTCTATCTATCCTGGCTAGGTGGTTTTCCTCCTATTTAGCCCTCTATCTATCCTGGCTAGGTGGTTTTCCTCCTACATAGCCCTCTATCTATCCTGGCTGGGTGGTTTTCCTCCTACATAGCTGTCTATCTATCCTGGCTAGGTGGTTTTCCTCCTACATAGCCCTCTATCTATCCTGGCTGGGTGGTTTTCCTCCTACATAGCCCTCTATCTATCCTGGCTGGGTGGTTTTCCTCCTACATAGCCCTCTATCTATCCTGGCTAGGTGGTTTTCCTCCTATATAACCCTCTATCTATCCTGGCTGGGTGGTTTTCCTCCTACATAGCCCTCTATCTATCCTGGCTGGGTGGTTTTCCTCCTACATAGCCCTCTATCTATCCTGGCTGGGTGGTTTTCCTCCTACATAGCCCTCTATCTATCCTGGCTGGGTGGTTTTCCTCCTACATAGCCCTCTATCTATCCTGGCTAGGTGGTTTTCCTCCTATATAACCCTCTATCTATCCTGGCTGGGTGGTTTTCCTCCTACATAACCCTCGTTCTATCCTGGCTGGGTGGTTTTCCTCCTACATAGCCCTCTATCTATCCTGGCTGGGTGGTTTTCCTCCTACATAGCCCTCTATCTATCCTGGCTGGGTGGTTTTCCTCCTACATAACCCTCTATCTATCCTGGCTGGGTGGTTTTCCTCCTACATAACCCTCTATCTATCCTGGCTAGGTGGTTTTCCTCCTATTTAGCCCTCTATCTATCCTGGCTAGGTGGTTTTCCTCCTACATAGCCCTCTATCTATCCTGGCTGGGTGGTTTTCCTCCTACATAGCTGTCTATCTATCCTGGCTAGGTGGTTTTCCTCCTACATAGCCCTCTATCTATCCTGGCTGGGTGGTTTTCCTCCTACATAGCCCTCTATCTATCCTGGCTGGGTGGTTTTCCTCCTACATAGCCCTCTATCTATCCTGGCTGGGTGGTTTTCCTCCTACATAGCCCTCTATCTATCCTGGCTAGGTGGTTTTCCTCCTATATAACCCTCTATCTATCCTGGCTGGGTGGTTTTCCTCCTACATAGCCCTCTATCTATCCTGGCTGGGTGGTTTTCCTCCTACATAGCCCTCTATCTATCCTGGCTGGGTGGTTTTCCTCCTACATAGCTGTCTATCTATCCTGGCTAGGTGGTTTTCCTCCTACATAGCCCTCTATCTATCCTGGCTGGGTGGTTTTCCTCCTACATAGCCCTCTATCTATCCTGGCTGGGTGGTTTTCCTCCTACATAGCCCTCTATCTATCCTGGCTGGGTGGTTTTCCTCCTACATAGGCCTCTATCTATCCTGGCTAGGTGGTTTTCCTCCTATATAACCCTCTATCTATCCTGGCTGGGTGGTTTTCCTCCTACATAGCCCTCTATCTATCCTGGCTGGGTGGTTTTCCTCCTACATAGCCCTCTATCTATCCTGGCTAGGTGGTTTTCCTCCTATATAACC
>NC_034198.2:32150285-32165285 GCF_002021735.2 Oncorhynchus kisutch | reverse complement strand
GGCACCAACCATTACCCATTATTAATATAACTAGGCACCAACCATTATCCATTACTAATATAACCAGGCACCAACCATTATCCATTATTAATATAACTAGGCACCAACCATTACCCATTATTAATATAACTAGGCACCAACCATTACCCATTATTAATATAACTAGGCACCAACCATTACCCATTATTAATATAACTAGGCACCAACCATTACCCATTATTAATATAACTAGGCACCAACCATTACCCATTATTAATATAACTAGGCACCAACCATTACCCATTATTAATATAACTAGGCACCAACCATGACCCATTATTAATATAACTAGGCACCAACCATTACCCATTATTAATATAACTAGGCACCAACCATTACCCATTATTAATATAACTAGGCACCAACCATTACCCATTATTAATATAACTAGGCACCAACCATTACCCATTATTAATATAACTAGGCACCAACCATTACCCATTATTAATATAACTAGGCACCAACCATTACCCATTATTAATATAACCTAGGCACCAACCATTACCCATTATTAATATAACTAGGCACCAACCATTACCCATTATTAATATAACTAGGCACCAACCATTACCCATTATTAATATAACTAGGCACCAACCATTACCCATTATTAATATAACTAGGCACCAACCATTACCCATTATTAATATAACTAGGCACCAACCATTACCCATTATTAATATAACTAGGCACCAACCATTACCCATTATTAATATAACTAGGCACCAACCATTACCCATTATTAATATAACTAGGCACCAACCATTACCCATTATTAATATAACTAGGCACCAACCATTACCCATTATTAATATAACTAGGCACCAACCATTACCCATTATTAATATAACTAGGCACCAACCATTACCCATTATTAATATAACTAGGCACCAACCATTACCCATTATTAATATAAACTAGGCACCAACCATTACCCATTATTAATATAACTAGGCACCAACCATTACCCATTATTAATATAACTAGGCACCAACCATTACCCATTATTAATATAACTAGGCACCAACCATTACCCATTATTAATATAACTAGGCACCAACCATTACCCATTATTAATATAACTAGGCACCAACCATTACCCATTATTAATATAACTAGGCACCAACCATTATCCATTACTAATATAACTAGTCACCAACCATTACCCATTATTAATATAACTAGGCACCAACCATTACCCATTATTAATATAACTAGGCACCAACCATTACCCATTATTAATATAACTAGGCACCAACCATTACCCATTATTAATATAACTAGGCACCAACCATTACCCATTATTAATATAACTAGGCACCAACCATTACCCATTATTAATATAACTAGGCACCAACCATGACCCATTATTAATATAACTAGGCACCAACCATTACCCATTATTAATATAACTAGGCACCAACCATTACCCATTATTAATATAACTAGGCACCAACCAGTATTAGGCCAACATTCCCATTATTAATATAACTAGGCACCAACCATTACCCATTATTAATATAACTAGGCACCAACCATTACCCATTATTAATATAACTAGGCACCAACCATTACCCATTATTAATATAACTAGGCACCAACCATTACCCATTATTAATATAACTAGGCACCAACCATTACCCATTATTAATATAACTAGGCACCAACCATTACCCATTATTAATATAACTAGGCACCAACCATTACCCATTATTAATATAACTAGGCACCAACCATTACCCATTATTAATATAACTAGGCACCAACCATTACCCATTATTAATATAACTAGGCACCAACCATTACCCATTATTAATATAACTAGGCACCAACCATTACCCATTATTAATATAACTAGGCACCAACCATTACCCATTATTAATATAACCAGGCACCAACCATTATCCATTACTAATATAACTAGGCACCAACCATTACCCATTATTAATATAACTAGGCACCAACCATTACCCATTATTAATATAACTAGGCACCAACCATTACCCATTATTAATATAACTAGGCACCAACCATTACCCATTATTAATATAACTAGGCACCAACCATTACCCATTATTAATATAACTAGGCACCAACCATTACCCATTATTAATATAACTAGGCACCAACCATTACCCATTATTAATATAACTAGGCACCAACCATTACCCATTATTAATATAACTAGGCACCAACCATTACCCATTATTAATATAACTAGGCACCAACCATTACCCATTATTAATATAACTAGGCACCAACCATTATCCATTACTAATATAACCAGGCACCAACCATTATCCATTATTAATATAACTAGGCACCAACCATTACCCATTATTAATATAACTAGGCACCAACCATTACCCATTATTAATATAACTAGGCACCAACCATTACCCATTATTAATATAACTAGGCACCAACCATTACCCATTATTAATATAACTAGGCACCAACCATTATCCATTACTAATATAACCAGGCACCAACCATTATCCATTACTAATATAACCAGGCACCAACCATTATCCATTACTAATATAACCAGGCACCAACCATTATCCATTACTAATATATAACCAGGCACCAACCATTACCCATTATTAATATAACTAGGCACCAACCATTATCCATTACTAATATAACCAGGTACCAACCATTATCCATTACTAATATAACCTGGTACCAACCATTACCCATTACTAATATAACCAGGCACCAAGCATTATCCATTACTAATATAACCAGGTACCAACCATTATCCATTACTAATAAAACCAGGCATCAACCATTACCCGTTACTAATAAAACCAGGCACCAACCTAATTTATCCAGTCAGTCGTTGGTCTCTCCAGGCATGGTCAGCCCTATTGGTTCATTAATATCACGGCCCATTAATTCAGGGTGCCTGGGGTTTTGGGGTTTCTGCAGCCTGACAGTAGGGGTGGGTATGGTGGGGAGCAGGTTGGAGTTGTGGGTTGTGGTAATAGGGTGGAGGGGTGGTCTTTATAGTTGGGTAGGGGTATCAGACTGTGGGGTTATTTGTCTGATTGAAATGACTTCCTCTGCTCACTCTGCACCTGATGTCACTATATGGGGGCAGAGAGGAGGAGATCGTTATGTTGTGTATAAGTCAGAGGAGGCTGGTGGGAGGAACTACAGGAGGACTCATTGTAATGGCTTAAATGGCATAAAGAGAGAGACGGAGTGGGGGAGGTGGAGAGTAAGAGACAAGAGAGAGATAGTTGAGTAGGAGAGAAAGGCGTGAGGTGGCTGGGAGTATGAGAGTTAAGTCAGAGGTCACTAAACATGTGTAGGTTCTCTGAGGTTTGTTTCATTGTGTTTCTGCACTGCTCCCTCTCTTCTGTCTCTCTGTCCTTTCCAGGACTCTGAACAACAACAACATCAGCAGCATCCCAGTCTCGAGCTTCAACCACATGCCCAAACTACGCACCTTGTAAGTCACTCATACTCCCCCTCTCTCTTTTTCCTCCACCCATTCTCCCCGTCTCTCTCCCCCACCTTTTTTACACTGTCTCGCCCCCATCTCTCTCTCTATATCTCTCTCATCCACCCGTCTCTCTCTTTCCCCCTCTTTCTCTCTCTTCTCCTACATCAGGTCTGATAATTCTGGTGCATATTCTGATCTAGATGTATGGTGTCAAGGAGATCACATGGTGATCCATCTCTCTAAGAGTGTGTGTCATGTGACGTGGGATGTGTTCACCCTGACAGGTTGCTTTAACCTGACTCATATGAGGAAGCAGAGATTAAATAACCATCTCATAACCACATCAGAACAGGAAAATATCTACCACAACTTCACTGGATGACTGAATGTTTCATACAGAATAAACTATGACTGAGGAAAATATCTACCTCAACTTCACTGGATGACTGAATGTTTCATACAGAATAAACTATGACTGAGGAAAATATCTACCACAACTTCACTGGATGACTGAATGTTTCATACAGAATAAACTATGACTGAGGAAAATATATACCTCAACTTCACTGGATGACTGAATGTTTCATACAGAATAAACTATGACTGAGGAAAATATCTACCACAACTTCACTGGATGACTGAATGTTTCATACAGAATAAACTATGACTGAGGAAAATATCTACCACAACTTCACTGGATGACTGAATGTTTCATACAGAATAAACTATGACTGAGGAAAATATATACCTCAACTTCACTGGATGACTGAATGTTTCATACAGAATAAACTATGACTGAGGAAAATATATACCACAACTTCACTGGATGACTGAATGTTTCATACAGAATAAACTATGACTGAGGAAAATATATACCACAACTTCACTGGATGACTGAATGTTTCATACAGAATAAACTATGACTGAGGAAAATATCTACCACAACTTCACTGGATGACTGAATGTTTCATACAGAATAAACTATGACTGAGGAAAATATATACCACAACTTCACTGGATGACTGAATGTTTCATACAGAATAAACTATGACTGAGGAAAATATATACCACAACTTCACTGGATGACTGAATGTTTCATACAGAATAAACTATGACTGAGGAAAATATATACCACAACTTCACTGGATGACTGAATGTTTCATACAGAATAAACTATGACTGAGGAAAATATATACCACAACTTCACTGGATGACTGAATGTTTCATACAGAATAAACTATGACTGAGGAAAATATATACCACAACTTCACTGGATGACTGAATGTTTCATACAGAATAAACTATGACTGAGGAAAATATATACCACAACTTCACTGGATGACTGAATGTTTCATACAGAATAAACTATGACTGAGGAAAATATATACCACAACTTCACTGGATGACTGAATGTTTCATACAGAATAAACTATGACTGAGGAAAATATCTACCACAACTTCACTGGATGACTGAATGTTTCATACAGAATAAACTATGACTGAGGAAAATATATACCACAACTTCACTGGATGACTGAATGTTTCATACAGAATAAACTATGACTGAGGAAAATATATACCACAACTTCACTGGATGACTGAATGTTTCATACAGAATAAACTATGACTGAGAAAAATATATTCCTCTTTGTTTGGATAGAATAGATATAATATAATAGAATCTAATAGAATATTCAATTTTTCCCCAAGAGCTGAATCCAACCAATCCCTTTTGAGACATATTAAGTCATTATAAAATATGCCAGTGATGTTTCCATACATACTTTACTGTCCCCTACAGGAGCGAAACTAAATAGCTATCATCTGAAAGAGACGAGATAGGTTCAATCATTCCAAGGAGTTTTGGTTGACAGTCATAATCCACATCGGGCCTATAGCCATGCCAGAAACCATTTGATCTCCAACTCTGAGGAACACACAACAACAACTCACCCAGAAATACATCCATCCCCCAACGCCTGGTGTCTAAATATAATGACAAAATATGAAATTACGCATATATGAATGATATCAATTATGCTCACTGGAATGAATACTTAGAGAGACCGCAATGTTCTCATTCTTGTTGTGGTTTATGTGCTTTTTGCTTTCAGTAGGGTTATTGGTTGTGTGTGTGTGTGTGTGTGTGTGTGTGTGTGTGTGTGTGTGTGTGTGTGTGTGTGTGTGTGTGTGTGTGTGTGTGTGTGTGTGTGTGTGTGTGTGTGTGTGTGTGTGTGTGTGTGTGTGTGTGTGTGTGTCTGCCACCACAGCTCTGTTAGTTATTCTGGACAATGGGAGCGTTCCAGGAATGCTTCATTTAGAATGTTTTGGTTCGAACTTTAAATGTCTCGTTTAGAGCACTCTGTTTAGTCCAAGCAGGGAAATGTCATGTCAGTCATGGGTTTGGAAACATATCAGGACCTGGGGGGTGTGGTTTAGGTTAAGGCTTTAGTCTCAGCATTTTAGGCAGCATTTCAAGAGGACCATTAAAATGGTCAATGAAAAGGGGGATTTCAATGGTGGTTACCACTGCATGCGACTTATCTGTAGTGATAAACTCACTTTATGCATTGGTTGAAATTCCATCACAGAGATTTAGCTCGTTGCAGAGACATTTTCAGTAACTTTTATGAATAACCCCGTTCATATCCTAACACTCTCTTTCTCTCTCCAGCCGTCTCCACTCCAACAACCTGTACTGTGACTGTCACCTGTCCTGGTTGGCCGAGTGGTTAAGACAAAGGCCTACGATTGGTCTGTTCACCCAGTGCACTGCTCCATCCCCGCTTAGAGGACTCAACGTGGCTGAGATACAGAAACATGAGTTTACCTGCTCAGGTGAGACACACTCACCAACTCCATTCATACTCTCAGACACACTAGTATTCCTGTTCAGATAATACAATACATCCGATGTAACAGCTTAAAATGAACCCATGCTTCATCCTATAGTCCTTTCACGTCTATCTACAAAGGACAGTAAAACAGGCCATTGAGTTCTTCCTGATCCTGCCTGACACACTCTCTCTGTTGTTCACTGTTCCAGCTGATTATCCCCAGTGGATCTGTCCTGTCAGTCTGTTAAGTCCTCACCTGAATCACACCTGACACACACACCCACCCCATGAGGGACATATCACCTCAGGCAAGCCCTCAGGCTGTCCCCAGCCTCTTTCATGTGGCTCCAGCTGTCAGCAGCTGGACTGTCTGCCAGAACCATGCCCTGTGAAAAACACTGCTGGCATGGGTACCCTCTTTCACTGACTACTCCCGCTCTACTCTGTTTTTCATAACACTACGCACACACATATATATGCATGTGCACACACATGCAGACGCACACACACACAAACACACACACAGACAGACACACAGAGACAGCTGGCAGAGAGATGAACCAGAGACATAAAAGAAAGAGAGAGAGAAGAGCATTTGACTGATGTGAATTGATAAGAGAGAGAGAGAGAGAGAGAGAGAGAGAGAGAGAGAGAGAGAGAGAGAGAGAGAGAGAGAGAGAGGACACAAAAGAGAGAGAGAGAGCAGTTTGACTGATAAAAGAGAGGGAGGGAGGGAGAGAGGGGCAGTTTGACTGATAAAATAGAGGGAGGGAGGGAGAGAGGGGCAGTTTGACTGATAAAAGAGAGATAGAGAGAGGGAGCAGTTTGATTGATAAAAGAGAGATGGAGAGAGGGAGCAGTTTGATTGATAAAAGAGATGGGGGAGGGAGAGAGAGAGGGGGAGCAGTTTGACTGGGTCATCACTTCTGAGACTGACCCTCCACACCTGGCCTGGCTGAGGTATCACTGCTGAGACTGAGACTGCATGGGAACCACTGCTCTTCTCAAGGCCATCTCACCACAACACCAGCTGTAGAGGTGGGGGGTTTACACAGCCGTGATTTTTACACAGCCGTACGGCGTGGTAGAAATACAGAACATTATTATTCGGGGGGGGGGGGGTCCACAGCAGCTATCGGAATCAGATTTACCATAGATCTGTGAGAGAGAGAGAAGAAAAGCAAGCTGGAGCTGCAGTCAGAGTTTGTCTGGCAGTCTAGTGCTGGAGTCAAAACACAGCCACACACATATACAGTTTGTTTGGGATGATGTAGGATAGAGACTGGGAGAGTCAACGGATACTGTGTGGAGTAACTCACTCACGACAGGAGGGCGAGAGAGAGGGGTGGAAGGAAAGGGAGGGAGGAGATATGGAGAAGGGAGGGAGGTAGATATGGAGGAGAGAGGTAGAGAGGGAGGGAGGGTAGGAGAGATAGAGAAGGGAGGGAGGTAGATATGGAGGAGAGAGGTAGAGAGGGAGGGAGGGAAGGAGAGATAGAGAAGGGAGGGAGGTAGATATGGAGGAGAGAGGTAGAGAGGGAGGGAGGGAAGGAGAGATAGAGTAAAACGGGATGGGCGAGAGAGAGGGAAAGCATAGATGTTGACATGCTAGATTTGACATTGTAGTAAGGGATACAGTCTTGGTGTTTCACTGTTTAACCCAGGTGTTGGAGATTACTACAACTTGGCTTTGCTCTGAACATTTAAAACAACTGAACTTCATAGTGTCACAGATAACAGACACAAACATGTTGTAGCTCGCAGTATGACACACACACACACACACACACACACACACACACACACACACACACACACACACACACACACACACACACACACACACACACACACACACACACACACACACATACACACACACACACACACACACACACACACACACACACACACACACACACACACACACACACACACACACACACACACACACACACACACACACACACACACACACACACACACACACACACTGTTCTGTCTTGAGTGCAGCACTGACCAGAAGATGAACTCCCTCTGAAAGGATCATTAGAGACTGGCTCGCAGGCACACACTCATGCTCCTTTCACTGTTTGTTTCTGACAGGGACACCTGCAGGGTGACGTTACTAGGGGGGGATGGGGGGTGCTGACGCTGTTAGGGAGAGAGGGGAGAGACCAACGGAAGTCCATTTAGTTATTTGCTTCACGGCTGACTGGTGATCGGTCCCCTGCTCAAACACACACTTCCTGTCTAAATGAGAGGGTGGAGAGAAGAGTGGAGGTAAAGCTGTTTTAGAGAGAGAGTAGGGTGCAGAAGAGAGGGGAGAGGGAGGGAAACCACAAACCTCCCTGTCAAAACCCCTCCCTGTGAACCCCCCTGTCAACCCCCCCCCTGTCAACCCCTCCTGTCAAAACTCCTCCCTGTCAACCCCCCCCCCCTCCCTCCTGTCAACCCCCCCTGTCAAAACTCCTCCCTGTCAAAACCCCTCCCTGTCAAAACACCTACAAAACCCCTACATTCAATCTCTCCCTATCCTAGTCTGTTGTCCCCACTTGCTTCAAATGTCCAGCATTGCTCCTGTTCCCAAGAAAGCAAAGGTAACTGAACTGAACAACTATCGCCCCATATCACTCACTCACTCCCAGTATCACTGAGCAGTAGGATCTGTCCCAGTCCCACTGAGCAGTAGGATCTGTCCCAGTTTCACTGAGCAGTAGGATCTGTCCCAGTATCACTGAGCAGTAGGATCTGTCCCAGTCCCACTGAGCAGTAGGATCTGTCCCAGTATCACTGAGCAGTAGGATCTGTCCCAGTATCACTGAGCAGTAGGATCTGTCCCAGTCCCACTGAGCAGTAGGATCTGTCCCAGTATCACTGAGCAGTAGGATCTGTCCCAGTCCCACTGAGCAGTAGGATCTGTCCCAGTATCACTGAGCAGTAGGATCACTCCCAGTCCCACTGAGCAGTAGGATCTGTCCCAGTATCACTGAGCAGTAGGATCTGTCCCAGTATCACTGAGCTGTAGGACTTTCTCCTGTCATCAATAAAACAGAACACACACACACACATACAAACACACTCGCGCAGAGAGAAAGGGAGCTGATGAAATATTCATAGTAGGAAAGTCAAAGCGCAGCAGATCAGTAATGCAGAGTAAATGAGGCCATTTAAAAGTCTGTTTCATAAACTTTCCTAGGTAATGCTGAAAAACCTAGAGCAGCACACACACACACACACACAGACACACACACACACACACACACACACACACACACACACACACACACACACACACACACACACACACACACACACACACACAGACACACACAGACACACACAGACACACACAGACACACACACACACTGTCGTCTTTGACAAGGGCGTTGCATTTCAAACAAATATCCAGAGACATTTTCAGTGGGAAGTGTGTACTGTATGCAAATTGTCTGCTGTCTTCAGTTTTTGGAGAACAAACATAAGCAAGAAGCAAGAGAGCGTGGAGAGGAGACGAGGGGGAGAGATGAGATGAGGGGGAGAGACGAGACGAGGGGGAGAGAGGAGGCGAGGGGGAGAGAGGAGGCGAGGGGGAGAGATGAGACGAGGGGGAGAGACGAGACGAGGGGGAGAGACGAGACGAGGGGGAGAGAGGAGGCGAGGGGGAGAGAGGAGACGAGGGGAGATGAGGGGGAGAGAGGAGACGAGGGGGAGAGAGGAGACGAGGGGTAGACAGGAGAGATGGCGGAGGTGGAGGAGCTGAATTAGCAAAATACACAGAATTCCACTTAGACTTAGACAATGATGAGAACACAGATGTACAGAAACAGGAGAAGATCAACGGAGATGATTGAAACGACGTCAACATGCATGTCATTGTGTCTCGAATGAAAAACTCACACAACATTCAGACATGCGATTCCACTATATATGTCATGAAATACAACCAACTTTTGATGAGTTCAAATCCAGCTGAGAATTGGCAGATCGACGCTGATACACCATCTGACAGACTACATATCACATGTTAATGTTCCTCTACGTGTCTGTCAAAACATTCAGAGGAATATCTCGGGGGCGCCCGCTCCAAGACCTCTCCTTCACTGTTGACAACATTACCGCTGACCTTCCCAAAGTGCAAAGAATCTTGGTGTGACCCTGGACAATACCCTGTCTTTCCCTTAATAGGACTTTAACCTCTCTTCCTCCCTCTCTCTTCCCATCCCTCTCTCTCCTCTCCCACTCTCCCACTCTCCCACTCTCTCCGTCTCCAGGTCAGTCAGAGAGCTCCGGCTTGCAGCCTTGCAGCCTAGGGGGAGGTACGTGCCCTGCCATGTGTACCTGCAGTAACAACATTGTGGACTGCAGAGGAAAAGGCCTCACAGCTATACCAGCCAGCCTTCCTGACACCATGGCAGAGATGTAAGCACCATGCTGTCTTGTATGTTACCAGTTAGCTGACCTAAACACATCCCTGCTGTTGCGCATAAGCCCCAGTGTAAGGTGATATATTTCAGTGGAATCCAGGGATATCCACAGCTTGAATTGGCTTCGGATCCAACAGTGTGTGCTTCGCAGCCGTGACTGTGTGTGTGTGTGTGTGTGTGTGTGTGTGTGTGTGTGTGTGTGTGTGTGTGTGTGTGTGTGTGTGTGTGTGTGTGTGTGTGTGTGTGTGTGTGTGTGTGTGTGTGTGTGTGTGTGTGTGTGTGTGTGTGCGCGTGCGTGTGTGCGCGTGCTTGAGCCAGCAGCACTGGAAGGTGAAAGATAGGTAGCTCTACTAACAATGTTCCCTGATGGAGATGTCATTAGTTTATCATCTTACAATAGTAAACATGTTTTTATAGTTAGTCTGTTCCTGGTAGGCCTGTTAGGACTGTGGGTCTGTAGTTAGTTAGTCTGTTCCTGGTAGGCCTGTTAGGACTGTGGGTCTGTAGTTAGCTAGTCTGTTCCTGGTAGTCCTGTTAGGACTGTGGGTCTGTAGTTAGTTAGTCTGTTCCTGGTAGGCCTGTTAGGACTGTGGGTCTGTAGTTAGCTAGTCAGTCTGTTCCTGGTAGGCCTGTTAGGACTGTGGGTATGTAGTTAGTTAGTCAGTCTGTTCCTGGTAGGCCTGTTAGGACTGTGGGACTGTAGTTAGCTAGTCTGTTCCTGGTAGGCCTGTTAGGACTGTGGGTATGTAGTTAGTTAGTCAGTCTGTTCCTGGTAGGCCTGTTAGGACTGTGGGACTGTAGTTAGCTAGTCTGTTCCTGGTAGGCCTGTTAGGACTGTGGGTATGTAGTTAGTTAGTCAGTCTGTTCCTGGTAGGCCTGTTAGGACTGTGGGTCTGTAGTTAGCTAGTCAGTCTGTTCCTGGTAGGCATGTTAGGACTGTGGGTATGTAGTTAGTTAGTCAGTCTGTTCCTGGTAGGCCTGTTAGGACTGTGGGTCTGTAGTTAGCTAGTCTGTTCCTGGTAGGCCTGTTAGGACTGTGGGTCTGTAGTTAGCTAGTCTGTTCCTGGTAGGCCTGGTAGGACTGTGGGTCTGTAGTTAGCTAGTCTGTTCCTGGTAGGCCTGGTAGGACTGTGGGTCTGTAGTTAGCTAGTCTGTTCCTGGTAGGCCTGGCAGTACTGTGGGTCTGTAGTTAGCTAGTCTGTTCCTGGTAGGCATGTTAGGACTGTGGGTCTGTAGTTAGTTAGTCAGTCTGTTCCTGGTAGGCCTGTTAGGACTGTGGGTCTGTAGTTAGCTAGTCTGTTCCTGGTAGGCCTGTTAGGACTGTGGGTCTGTAGTTAGCTAGTCTGTTCCTGGTAGGCCTGTTAGGACTGTGGGTCTGTAGTTAGCTAGTCTGTTCCTGGTAGGCCTGTTAGGACTGTGGGACTGTAGTTAGTCAGTCTGTTCCTGGTAGGCCTGTTAGGTCTGTGGGTCTGTAGGAGTGTGGTTCTCAGGATGTGATCGGTTAGGTTAGACCGTGGTATACGGTATGTCTTTTACTCTTTCTATTTCTCTTAGTAGGGGGCTGACTTAGTAGGGGGCTGACTTAGTAGGGGGCTGACTTAGTAGGGGGCTGACTGTTGGCAACTGTAAAAGTACTGTCCATTTCTTACCAAAAACAAACCATACCATTCCCATTCTTTCACATGGAACAGAGTTCTACATTTTACTGCCGATGCGTCATGTAAATGACACATATGGTTTATTTTAAACATGCGTAAATTGTTTTCCGCCTTTTAAGGACATCACATAATGATAGGTTTTGGTAAAACAAATATAAACACTGTGAGCAATACAAGTTGTTTGTGAAAATGTCTTAGGTGTTTCCTGTTGGCTACATGAGTACTCCAGTCTCATAGAGCAGGTGCCCTTGTTATGTAGCCAGTAGGGTAGTCTCCGCTGTGTGCATGTCACTCTGTCTGAATCGCTGAAGGCATTATGTCTTCAACCTCAATGAAAATCAGGCCCATAGCCTCATGAGTACAAGTACAACTATTGATTATATTCATACACAGAGCCAGACACCTGATGAATGGGGTGACAGAGACAGACACCTGATGAATGGGGTGACAGAGACAGACACCTGATGAATGGGGTGACAGAGACAGACACCTGATGAATGGGGTGACAGAGACAGACACCTGATGAATGGGGTGACAGAGACAGACACCTGATGAATGGGGTGACAGAGACAGACACCTGATGAATGGGGTGACAGAGACAGACACCTGATGAATGGGGTGACAGAGACAGACACCTGATGAATGGGGTGACAGAGACAGACACCTGATGAATGGGGTGACAGAGACAGACACCTGATGAATGGGGTGACAGAGACAGACACCTGATGAATGGGGTGACAGAGACAGACACCTGATGAATGGGGTGACAGAGACAGACACCTGATGAATGGGGTGACAGAGACAGACACCTGATGAATGGGGTGACAGAGACAGACACCTGATGAATGGGGTGACAGAGACAGACACCTGATGAATGGGGTGACAGAGACAGACACCTGATGAATGGGGTGACAGAGCCAGACACCTGATGAATGGGGTGACAGAGACAGACACCTGATGAATGGGGTGACAGAGCCAGACACCTGATGAATGGGGTGACAGAGCCAGACACCTGATGAATGGGGTGACAGAGCCAGACACCTGATGAATGGGGTGACAGAGACAGACACCTGATGAATGGGGTGACAGAGCCAGACACCTGATGAATGGGGTGACAGAGCCAGACACCTGATGAATGGGGTGACAGAGACAGACACCTGATGAATGGGGTGACAGAGACAGACACCTGATGAATGGGGTGACAGAGACAGACACCTGATGAATGGGGTGACAGAGACAGACACCTGATGAATGGGGTGACAGAGACAGACACCTGATGAATGGGGTGACAGAGACAGACACCTGATGAATGGGGTGACAGAGACAGACACCTGATGAATGGGGTGACAGAGCCAGACACCTGATGAATGGGGTGACAGAGACAGACACCTGATGAATGGGGTGACAGAGACAGACACCTGATGAATGGGGTGACAGAGCCAGACACCTGATGAATGGGGTGACAGAGACAGACACCTGATGAATGGGGTGACAGAGCCAGACACCTGATGAATGGGGTGACAGAGCCAGACACCTGATGAATGGGGTGACAGAGACAGACACCTGATGAATGGGGTGACAGAGACAGACACCTGATGAATGGGGTGACAGAGACAGACACCTGATGAATGGGGTGACAGAGACAGACACCTGATGAATGGGGTGACAGAGACAGACACCTGATGAATGGGGTGACAGAGCCAGACACCTGATGAATGGGGTGACAGAGACAGACACCTGATGAATGGGGTGACAGAGACAGACACCTGATGAATGGGGTGACAGAGACAGACACCTGATGAATGGGGTGACAGAGACAGACACCTGATGAATGGGGTGACAGAGACAGACACCTGATGAATGGGGTGACAGAGACAGACACCTGATGAATGGGGTGACAGAGACAGACACCTGATGAATGGGGTGACAGAGACAGACACCTGATGAATGGGGTGACAGAGACAGACACCTGATGAATGGGGTGACAGAGACAGACACCTGATGAATGGGGTGACAGAGCCAGACACCTGATGAATGGGGTGACAGAGACAGACACCTGATGAATGGGGTGACAGAGACAGACACCTGATGAATGGGGTGACAGAGACAGACACCTGATGAATGGGGTGACAGAGACAGACACCTGATGAATGGGGTGACAGACATTGATTCTCCATGTCAGGGCTACCTATGAAGATTGTTTTTCTTGTTGGTTGATTGGAAAAGGAGGTATGTAAAGATAGAGAGGTAGGGAGGTAGGGAGGTAGGGAGGGAGGGAGGGAGGGAGGCCACAGACCTGGGCTGGAGGACAGAGGATTCAATGAAGTGGTGTGTGTGTGTGTGTGTGTGTGTGTGTGTGTGTGTGTGTGTGTGTGTGTGTGTGTGTGTGTGTGTGTGTGTGTGTGTGTGTGTGTGTGTGTGTGTGTGTGTGTGTGTGTGTGTGTGTATGTGTGTGAATGTTATTGTTTTTGTGCATCTCTGAGTGATGTTCTCTGGATTCCCTGGGTCATTTCATGTCTTCAGTGTATCTAAGTTATTGGCGTTCAAGCAGGCAGCAATGTGATAAAGTTGCTCTCACTACAAA